>NC_043703.1:92998187-93054620 GCF_006229205.1 Suricata suricatta | reverse complement strand
GGAGGCACGGCCGCAGCCTCTGCCCTGACCCCGGCCCGCCCCGTGCCCCCGCGCTCCGCTCCGCCGCGGCCAGCCCGCCCGCCCCGCCTCCTCCCTTCGCAGTTCCAGAAGTTGTTTATGAGGTCGATGGGGTGGCGGGTGGCAAGGTAGGACCGGGCAGGCGCAGCTTAAGTGGGGCTAACCGGTAGCGAGAAGTCAGTCTCTGGGAGCGCTGCGAGCCCCGAGAGCGCCCCTTTGTACCGGTGTCCTTCCACCTCCGCCATACCTTTGGGACAAGGGCAGGACCGCGAGCTCGGAGGGTCCCACGCTCTGCCGCTCCAAAGTGCGGCGCTCCTTCGTCCCTCGCCCTGCTGCCCGGTCCCCTGGCGCGATGGGGAGAATTCCGAGGGCTCAGCAGCCGCGCTCCCAGCCTAGGCGATGCACTTTTCTCCGCAGAACGCAGCTGACTTCGAGGTCTGATAAAAGAGGCAGGGAGACCGATCACCTGCAGCTGTCGGGTCTGGGTCTGGGGGCGGGGGGAACGGTTCGGTGAAGCAGAGCTAGGGCTTCGCCTGTTCTTCCCTTCCGGTTTGCTTGCGGGGTAGTGTTGGACCCTGTGACCTTGATGAGGATATGGCAAAGGAGGATCCTCGCTTCTAGGTGTCAGGCTTGCGTGCCGCAGCCTACTCTCAACACCTGGCCACCACAACGTGGGCCTGGGCCACTTCGGAATTGGCCAAAACAGTCTGGCTTCTAGTGTGATTTTGGGATTAAGAGTTGACATTTTGCCTCAAATCACAGGATCTCAGGCCTGCCCTATGGTGTCTCCAAGGTTTTACTGAAGCACTAGGAACATTTAAAATGCAGGTGTTGAGTGTGGGGAGATCAGAGATCCAAGGGGCAGGCCGCCAGAGCTCAGGGATTTTCCAGATGTGCTTTAAACGCTGCCTTTGGGACACCTGGGTGGCTCAATTGGTTAAACGTCGGGCTTCTGCTTAAGTCATAGGATTCTGTGCTGACAGCTCAGAGCCTGGAGCCCACTTCAGACTCTGTGTCTCCCTCTCTCTCTTTGCCTCTTTTCCGCTGGTGCTCTCAACAATAAATAAACATTAAAAAAAAAATTAAATGCTGCCTTCAATCCGTGCTGGCCCAGGCACCAATGTTCTATGTGACTTGGTGAACTCAATCTGCTCTCCCAAGAGCCCCACCCCCTTGTCCGCCTACATTAGGTTGATCCAGATAGCAGGAAGGGATAGAGAGGCTGTCTTCCAAGCTTTGAGAAAAGCCTGTGGGCTTCACAGGTATGAATAGAAGAGAAAGGCCCACAGAACTGGTACCCCAGGCACCCAAAGCTTTGCTGTATGTTCCCCATAAGCTTTGCCATATTTTATATTAAATAATCTGCATAATGAAACTTTAGGACTTTATGCAAAATGAGAACAGCCAGTCACAAAAGGACAAATTCTGGTCACATTTCCGTAGTGTAGTGGTTATCACGTTCGCCTCACAAAAGGACAAATTCTGTATGATTCCACTTACATGAAGTATCTGAAGTAATCATATTCATAGGAACACAGTAGAAAAGTAGTTGTGTGGAAGGGGGATGGGATGGGAATTAGTGTTTCATGGGTGTAGTTTTGCTTTTTTGCATGCATGGCAAAAACGTTTTAGAATCTGTTGCACAAAATGTGAATATATTTAACTCTACAAAACTGAACACTTAAAAATAGTTAAGGTGGTAAATTTAATGCTATGCTTTTTTACCATAATACAAAAATAAATATTAAGAAAAAAAGTCATGGGGTTCCTGGGTGGCTCAGTCAATTAAACATCCCACTTCAGCTCAGGTCACGATCTCACGGTTCGTGAGTTTGAGCCCCGCATCAGGCACTGTGCTGACGGCTTGGAGTCTGGAGCCTGCTGTGTCTCCCTCTCTCTCTGCCCCTTCCCTGTTCACACTCTGTTTCTCTCTCTCAAAAAATAAACATTAAAAAAATTTTTTTAATCATAAGTGGAACTTTTTCTAGCATAGGTTTGAATCATCACCGAAATACAAAGTAAACATATGTTCCCCTTCTACATCAGGAGGGGTGGGGATACTTTTCAGGGGCCTTTGGAAGGCACTGGAAAGCAGAATGGGATGAGGAGAAAACCTGCTGAGAACCAGAGAACCAAGCGTATTTTCTCATTTTCCTAGAGCCACTGAGCACTGTGTACACAGACTTTGAAATCAAACATCATTCCTGACAGTGAAGGGATTCAAACAAAGATTGCAAACCTCTCTAGGGAGCCATTTCTTGGGGCCGGTGGCTTTTGGAAACGGATTGATTTCAAACTGGGCTCTCTAGCCACCTGGTCCTAGTGGACACATTTATTAACCTTAACAAGGAGATTGGTAAGACACTGTGGTGCTCCCTTAATCAACAATGAGCTTACCTATTTCGCCTGGCGCAGGAGTGGGAGAGAAACAGGTGCTGTGGTGGCTTCCAGGTGCTCAAAGTGGTTCTCTCACTCAAGAGAAACTCTTGAGTCCTGGGCTGTGCTCTCAAGTCACAGAGCAACACCTCTAACCTATACAGAACATTTCAGTAGTGCTGAGCTTCTGAAATTAGATTTTTTGATGTTTAAAAAAAAAAAGAGGAAAGGTAAAGGGTCACTCAAGAACACATCTACCATGTCAATATTGCTCCTTCCCATGGCCAGCCTGCCCATCTTTCTAATTGGGATTTTGCCCTCTAAGGGAAAGGTCCCCAAGCTCTGATAAACAGCTGGATGGATTTCGTGGAAATCCCAGTGAGTAACCTTGAAGAGTCTGAGATTTTGGCAGTATTTGAGAGATTCACCAAGAGCCCTATATAGAAGGATTGGCCCCAGCCTTGCTTAGAGCGGAGCTGAGCAGCCCAATGACCGTTTAAGATTTCCTCCAGGATTCAGCTCAATAACCTTTGCAGGAAGGAGCTGAGAGTGTAAATGCAACACTGGCTGGAGTGTCCCATTTTGTTTTTAATGCCCATGGAGCTTTAAAAGATGGTGGTGGAGAGAGAGGGGTTCCAGGATGTAGAGAAATGTCTTTAGAGACACTGACGTTTTGGCCACAGAGGGCAGCAGAGGGCATCACTAAGTGAAACTCCCAAGCTGCTTAAAATGGGAGCAGCTCCCTACCTGTCCCCCAGCTCTAGCCTGGACCTTTTGGCAACAAAGTCTGTGACCCCAGGAGAACACCCACTTGTTTTCATACGGGACAAGACTGGGTCTCTAGCTTCCTCTGTCCTCTGTAGAGCACACCCGTAGGAGGGTGGGATAGGTAAGAGAGAGTTGGTAGAGAGCAGACAACTGGGAGGTAGTGGGCAGGTGGAAGAGAGAGAGCCTCAGTAAACCTGTTAAAGTAAAGGGTTGGCCCAGGATATGGTTGGAAATTGGGCTGGGATGAGTGGGATCTAACAGGAGAGATCTTCAAAGGCTGGGCTGTTTCTTTAGTATTTTACAACTTTCAATGTATTGTCACATGTCAGGGCTGGAGTATAAAATTTAAGGAGGCATTTACTCTCAGGATGACGCCAGCCCTGGTCATGTTACATATGTCATCCTCCATCATATCCATCTGGCCTGGTCTCGCTGTTTATTTGGTTGGAAGGGAAGTCACTGGTTCCCTACGTTTGCCTGTTAGTCCTCCAAACAAAACCAACTCTTAGATTCTGACTTCACAAATCTATCCTCATATCCCTTGTCAATGAACTCCTCGACCAGAAAACCACACCTCTTGCATTTGGCTTCAGGCCAGTGCCGTGGGCTGTTTCCCACAGATATATGCTATATCTATGGTGAAATGTGACTTTTGACCCCACAAATCCAGAATTTGTCATCTTTCAAAAAGAGTTCTGTGACTCTTTATTGAGGAAAGAGGGGGGGTGGAAAGAAGAGCTCTTTTTCCTACTTTAATTCTTAGTGCTTACTAAGAAGGAAGATCCAGTTTTAAAGGAAAGTTTCCCCACCCCTCCCCCCACTTCTGAATTATCAGTGACTTAGAGATTAATGTCTCTGCCCATGAAAGGTCTTGTGTGTTTATCATCTTGTCATTCAATGAACAGTGAAGGAGTCTTCCTCTCTCATACTACTTTTAAATTCATATATATGTATATAATTTATGTATTCTTAAAACTTTTTAAATACAAAAATTGAGAGCAAAATCATATACTCTAAGCAATAGGTGTTGTGAGGATCTGGTGATGGTGAGTAGGAGGGTGGAGAGAGTGAACAAGAAGGCAGGAAAAGCTCGAGTCCCAGCCATATTGGCTGCTAGGACTCAGAGACGCCTCACCCAGACTGGCCCGTCAGCCCGGCTGGTGGGTGCAAGCTCCGGGGTGGTAAAGTCACACACATGTGGGAGGACTGGCATATAGGAAGGATGTGCCAGCCCCACCTTAGAGTGGAAAGGGCACAGGCAGAAATGAAGGTGCTGCTGTCAATAAAAATGATGACCTTGGGCCCGAAGCCGCACTGCCCTGAAGTATGGGAACTAAGAATGACACAGAGTAGGGGAGGTAGAGACACCTTCCCCCTCCTATAGTGTGGCTTTGGCCTGTAATAGGGTATTAAAATGGGACTTTTTCTAGCTCAGTTTCAAAATACGGAAATACAGAACTGGAGAAAGAGCTTCTGAAAATGGTTTTGCAGCTTTAGTCAATGCCCACCTCCAGAGAGTGCATGAACTGAAAGGGACAAGGACCAAGAGTTCGATTTCTGGGGTAGAGTTGTCAACACCAGGGAGTTTCCCCTTCCTACACCATGGACAAAGGAATGCTCTTCAGCTTCCTGAAGACCACATGAGACTGGGGCTTCCTGGAGACCACATGAGAGCTGATGCCTGTCCCCTGCAGCTTGAGGGACGTAGGAGACTGCCCCCGGGGCTGAGAGCTGGCTTAAGTGGCCCTTGCAACCAGATGGAGGGCTGGGTTTGGGACTTACTCCCTCTCACCCAGTCATGGCAATGGTGTGTTTTGCAGGCTAGATTCGTTGCAAGCCTATGGGAGGGGGAGGTTAGTGTTCAGCAGGTTTATGAGGGAGTGCTCTTGGGATCTGCATTTGGGGGACAGAAGTGGGACTGGGCAGAGAGAGAAGTGGAGCCTCAACAAAGGTCTCATCCAACCCCTCAGGGGGTCTGGGGCTAGAATGGGTCTTCACAGTGCCAAAGTGGGGTGAAGAGGCCAAGTCTTTCTACCTCTGCATTGATGTGGACTTGGACAACAGCACCAGGGGTGGAGAGAGGCCTTCATTCCTGAAGGGGGTCTGAGCAGGGATTCCGAGGCTCAACACAGAGCATGATGTTTACAGATCAGATGTGGAATCCACAGGAGGAATGCCCGCTGAGGAGTTTTAAGAGGATCTTGCCACATGTCTCAACAGAAAAAGATGGGGGCACTATTGGAGGCAGAGACAGAGGAGGATCACATGATCCACTGGTAAGGTCCTTCTGGAGCCATGGTGGTTGCAGTTGGAGGAGACTGTAAGAGGGAATATCTAAGGAATCCATAAAGATACCAAAGAGGCAAAGAGCTGCCATGGCCAGAGGAAACCAAATAGAAATGACTCTCATGCTAGTGAAGAAGAAGGAGGAGAAGGTGGGGGGTGGGGAGAGGAAGAAGAGGAGGAGGAGGAGGAGGAAGAGGAGAAGAAGGAAGAAGTAGAAGAAGAAATAGGAGGAGGAGGAAGAGGAGGAGAAGGAGATGAAGCAGAGGGGGAGGAGAAGGGAGCAGGAGGAAGAAGAGGAAGAAGGAGAAGACCTTTTCTATCCTACTTTCCCCTCTTCCCTAGCCTAGAGGGGCCAACCTTTACTCTAGTAAAGGGGTTAGGTGTAGAGGTGCTAGGTAGGGAAATATCTGAGCATCCTCAGTGCCTAAGGGGGCATCTGGCATAAAATGGGCACCCAGTAAATGCTGACCAATCAAATATGCAAATATATAAGTGAATGAACACATGAATGCATCAGTCAAGATTCTAAGGTGTAAGCAATAGATAGCATCTTTCCTCCTGTCTGCAGAGGCTTCCAGGTTCAAGGAAGTTTGAGTTGGAGAGGACAGAGCTTTAAGCTGGGGTGAAGCTTGAAATTTTATTATCCACTTGGACTTAGACATTTATTTAGTAGGAGCAAAGGAATTTCTATTTTTACTACTAAGGAGTGATTTAAAAAGTCTTGGGAACTGACTGAGATTTTATTCATTGTGGGAATTAAATAATCTATCAAATGGACTACTTAAAAGTTTAATGGAAGAAAATAATAATGTTGCCTTCTGATCTGCCATAGCACCCTATTGGTTCAATGTAACTCTTTCAGAAGTCTTGAGGCCCCTTCCAGGTCTGTGCATGTGGATGATGTCAGAAGCCACAATAATGCTGGTGGCTTGTTAGAAGGAACTTAAGAGGTGGGCCAGAAAAAAAATTGGGCCCAGTAGACAGTGGCAAATGTGTTGACTTAATTTTGCAGAAGGCCTTAACTATGGAAATCACAGGAAGGGTTGTAGAAGGGTAGGGGGGGCGGGGAAAGCAAAGGCAGAACTTATGAAAAAATCCCCAGGGACTCCCAGGAATAAGTAATGGGGAGACTGAGGAGCAAGCTGGGGGAGGAGGAGGGGGACATCCTGCAGCAAAAGTCAGCCAAGTGGGGTAAATAGAGGCAAGAGTTGGCCAAATGCACAATGTATTTACATCTCACACCTACATTTTCTTAATTTATTTGTGGTCATAAATATTTTCTTTCTTCTTAGCTCCTTAGCTTCCAAACCTTAGTACCTTTCCATGATTGGGGAGTTCCTTACTCACCTTATGAAGTAAGGCCTACCTTTCACTAAAGAAAGTAAAAATGCCAGATTAATCTCAGGTCCCCTAGAACCCTTGGCATGGACATGTGACTAAGGTTCTTTGAATCAAACATGTCTCCTCAGACTTCAAACCTAGTTGAATCTGGGGGAAGCGGGCGCCCTGCAAAGTGGCCGCCATCTTGGTGCCAACAATTCTGGCATCGGCGTTCAAAGTCTTGAGTTGGCGGGTTGGCCATGTGAACTATGTGGTGGCAACTATGGTGTGCTCATGGTTCCAGTTTGGGGCTTCTTTCTGGTTGCCTCCACCTCTGAGCCTGACTCTTCAGTTACCACTGCCCACCCAGAGATTTTGTGAGCTAACCAGAACCTTCTGAATAAATCATTTCTTCTCAAATTGCTAGAGAGAATTTCTGTTACTGGCAGCTAAGAATCTTGGCTGATACATTCATTCATTCATTCATTCACTCATTCATTTGTATACAGTATTTACTTGATCAGCACCTGTTGAATGCTCACTATATGCCAGGCACCCTGCTCCGCACTGGTGATACCAAGATCGATGAGACATGTTCCGTTCCTCAAGGAACTTACAAGCAGGTAACTTGAACAACGGATTTTCTATCTCTGGCCCTCAGGTTCCTTTTCTTTAAAGTGAGAGGGTTGCATCTTTAGATACTTTGGGCTCTCATGTTTGAGTTGGCTATGCACCATTCAATTAAGCTGGGGCCTTTACCCCGTTAGCTTCAGCTGGCTGACATGTGAGACCATCTATGGATTACTTAGGGTCAGGCCATAAACTGTGTCTTTATGGCTCCCATTTCCTACCTGGGAAATTAACCCCTCTGGGCATCTTATCTACGCAGGTGCTTGACTAACGTTTGACTCGGCAAGAGCTAGTTTCCAGCATCTTCTCACCCCACCTTCTCTTGATCTCAGTTACAGCAGTTCTCCTGCCAGCCTGAACCTATCCCTGTGGCAGACAGCAATGTCTGCGAGGAAGCTTATCTACTAAGAGAAGATCATAGGGTTGTCTGGCCCACTCTCTCTGGGTTTAAATCTCTGACTGAAGCTAAGAGAAGCACAAGGGAAAATGGGAGAAATAAGCCTCATGGCTTTCCCGGCAACTCATCATCCTGTCTCCCCAGTAGAGAGCCTGCAGATTCAAGAAGTGGTCAGAGATAGCAAGATGTAATTGAGACTTTTAATTGAGAAAGACGGTGACATGACATTTAGGGGGTCTGGATACCATAGGAGCTGGTTTTGAAACTTATTAATATACGCAGGGAATGAGGGAAATGTTTGCCCCTTTATGATTTCCATGGTTATATAGAGGCTTTTCCTATCTGCATCATTCTGGGAAGGAAGCTGATGTTCGAGGGGAGAGGGTCAGGGGTGCACACTAACATGGACCTAAGCGCCCCTGTACATTCATGCACATACGTGCACATTTACCTCCCCAGGCGCCAAGCCCAGAAATAAGGTCCCACACAAGCCTCATTGAAATGTTTGATTTTCTCTGAATGCATACCTCTGTCTTCGCCCTTTGAAGAAAACCAGGGATGCAATGCTGGGAATGTGCCTATAAATACTTAAGATTTTAAACTCGGAGGATTTTCTCTGGGTCTGCTTCAGAGGATTGCAGACTCTGGCGTATGACTGCTGGGGTTGCCAGGCCAGCTATGACCAGTATGCTCAATGATCGTCGCCGATGGAAGGGCAGGCACAGAAATTTCAAAGCCCTTAGACGATGGGTCTTGGCATGCTGTATCTTGGTAATTTTAAATTATAGCAGATTAGCCCTTCTGACTATTCTATTTTAGGCTAAATTAAAGTAGACCTTGATCAGACAGGAGTTTATAGTAAAGAGATGCCTTCTGACATAAAAACATGCCAGTGGGAAAGCTCTAAGTGGATAATGCCAAAGAGCCCAGAGTTCATTGCATATGAAAGCGAAGCTCACATGTCCAACGTTCAATAATTAAGGCCATACTTAGAAGAGTATTGGAAAGACCTAAAGACAATTCTTTAGTAACTTTACCAGTTAAGAATAGGTAGCACATTTAAAAAGTAATAAAACAACAGCGTTTAAAAACGCACCCTTTCTAAATTCTCTCCTCAAATCTCCTCACACGTGAGGCATCATCCGCTTCACACGAAGTCTGATTTTAATTTTAGTCATTCATCCTCTCATTCTTAAGCATTTATCGAGTGTCCAGCTCACACTCATCAGTGTGGTTGAAATTCACCATAGAAATATGGATGAACACAGCTCTAAACTCACAGTCTACTGTTGGAGACAAACTCATAAACTGATAAAACGCTACATGGAAGACGTTTACACCCGTTTGTTTTTCTGGGAGTTCAGAATGGAGAATGATTCTATCAGCCTGGGGGGGGGGGGGGATGAGAGTGAAAGCCTGCAGGGAAGGTGACATTTTGACTGGGTCTTGAAGGGTGACCTGGAGTTTGCGTGTCAGAGAAGTGGCAGAAGAGCATTTTGGTCTGGGAGTAGGGACCGAATCCTTTCTCATACCCCTCAGAGCAAAGGACAGGTCATACAGAAAAAACACAGAAGACCCTTCAAGGGGGTTTAGTTATTGTTGCCTGAAGTCATCAGCTATTACTGGCTCTGTAGGGCCCTTAGACCACCTGTATTCATGCCTGATGGGGTCTTTGGAGGATGACAGCAACACCTATGCTGGTGAGGAAGGGACCGTGAGCCTCATCTCTTAGCCACGACATTCCAGTTTTCTCATCATGAATTTGCTCCCAATAATTAGGTGGCCATTGTGGCAGGAATGACACCACGATACAGTAGTGAGTATTTCTCTGTAAACTCTGGGAGCACATGTGGAAAGCAGTGTGGATGTCCTTGACCTGAGCAGCCCTTGGCTCAGGTTACCAGGTAGCTTTTCCCAGTCTTTTATAAGAACAGTTTATCATTCTTGTTCAGCCCTTTTTTTTTTTTTTTAACAAAACCTTCACGCTCAATTTATACTAGAGTTTTGCACGATGGGCATTAACAGAGTAAACTTCCTGTAGGCTCTAGAATCTCCTGGGTACACCCAATTTAAGAAAGGAGCCAATGAGTATAGCTTGGAAATTTGAGGGGACTCTGGTCTATATGCATGGCCCTGGGAGTGTAGACAAGTAGTTGTGGAGGCCATTGCCTCTTGAGGATGTTGAGTAGGTTCAAAGGCAAATCCAGCTCTCCCCACAGCCCAGCTCAGGGGATGTTTATGTGTAAGCAGCATGGAGGAGGCCCCTGGAGCAGTGACGCATGGACACAGGCCCTACAAGTTTCTACTATACATCTTCCATTGCCATGGGCAACCCTACCCCCTGCCTGCTCCCCATGCCTGTTGCTTCTCTTCTTCTCTCTACTTCTTCCTTTCTTTCTCCACTCCTCTCTCCCAGTGAATGCACCTTTTTTTTTCTCCAGAAGTTTCTACTGAGTTTGAGGGTTTTTTCCCAGCCACCATGATCCCAGAGATAAGGAGGCCACTTCCATTTGTACCTGCATAAGAGAAAGCATAGGTGAGAGGCCCCTCTGCGCAGGCCTGCCTGGGCTGTTCAGGATAAACTAGTAGGAAGGACATGTGGGAGGCTATGCTCCAGCCAGCTTCTGGGGCTTGAAGTCACTCCGGTCAGTGCTGAAGAACCCAGCACTGGGCCGGGCATGGGGACCACAAATACTGGACAGGTACCACCAAGAGACCTCAAGAGAAGGCATGAGGAACAAACAAATTTCCCATTTGTTCCTACATTTATTTTTCTTCCAGATTAAAAGAATGGTGAAGAAGTTAATGAGCCATGGAATGAGGAAACTCTAAAGCCCTATAGGACCCTAAAGGGCCTGACCTGACTGAACTGGGTCTGAGTGAGCTCAGTCCTCTGGGCTGGGGCTAGAACAGAAGGCACGTTCAAAGGTGCCCTTTTCTCCCATGGGCCCAGAGGCTGTGCGTAGGACAGTGCTGCAGGGCCCGTGGTAGGCTTGGAGTCTGAAGCTCGGAGCCCCGATTCCGGTCTCCACTTCGTAGGTGGTCACTGATCTGTTC
Source organism: Suricata suricatta (assembly GCF_006229205.1). Classification (NCBI taxonomy): domain Eukaryota; kingdom Metazoa; phylum Chordata; class Mammalia; order Carnivora; family Herpestidae; genus Suricata; species Suricata suricatta. Next base: position 93,043,768 of record NC_043703.1, on the reverse strand, counting down.
AACTGAGTCCCAGTGTCCCCATGTGTAAGTGAAGGATACTAAGGATTCCTGCTTCACAGACTTAGGGACAGGGTCAGATGCAATACTATGTCCAGAAGCACCTTATAAACTATGATATGAATGTGATGATTAACGTCCTATCAATTTCATAGTTTCTCATACCGTTATGGATTTCCGAAGGGAAAGCATTAACAAGAAGGAATCATCCTAGAATGAACTAAAAAAAAAAAAACCAAACCAAAACAAAAACCAACTCTAAATCTTGCATACTAATATAAATTCCATACATTGAAAGCTTAGCATTTATCTGATATGATTTTAAATCTATGTATTTTACAATTAAGAGGCATTTTTTTTAAGAGTCAGTAAAGACACCTGCCTTCTGCTCTTTGCCATTGCTGAATTAGCCTACTTCTAGAAGGGAGGCCCCGCTGTTCCCCCTCCCCACCCACTAGGGAAGGGCTATCAAGCTGAACTCCCTCCCCTTCTCCCTGAGTAGATGGGTGGGGCCAGGTAAGCCTCTAGTCACATTTTTAAAATAGTGTTGAGGGAGAGAGAGGGAGGGAGGCAGGCAGGGAGGCCCACCTGACAGGAAGGGCAGGTTCATCTTCTTCTCTCCCTGCCTGAGGTCCTAAAGCAGGCCAAGCAGCTGAGCCCCACACCTTGTCACTTTGTCACCCCAGAGAAGCATGGGCCCAATCTCACACAGTAGAGGGCACTATACTGCCCCCCCCCCCCACCCCGCACAGGCTTACCACAAGAATTTGTCCTTCCCACTGATTTTACCTTTTCCCCAGGGGCTTCCCCTGACATAGAAAGAAATCCCTGCTCCTAGCTCTCCGGTTCCTGCATCTGGGTCCTGGGCAGCCTCCATCACTCAGCCGGTCAGCAGCAAGGAGCTGGCGATGCTGAGAGAATGGCTCCATAGGGAAAATGGACAGTGGGGCAGGGGCTGTGCCTGGCGCACTGGGGCTAGCCTGCAGCGTGCGGTGTGCATGCAGTCTGTGCTGGGCACTGCCTTGGCCCTGTCCCGGCTTTCTGCTGTGCTCCAGAGATGCAGGACCTGAGTCCCAGGCCCTAGAAAGGGAAGCAGTCAGACCCCCTGGCTTTCCCGTGGTAGCTGCTGAGCCCAAATCATCACCCTCTTCCACCTGTCTGCGCTGCATGGACCCTGACTCACCATTAGCCCCTGGTCAGCTCCTTCCTCAGTGGCCAGCCCTGCCTCTCCTCTGGGCATAGACATGGTGGCATCTTATTCTCAAATTATTTTTGAATCTGCACACCTCCTGCCTGCTGGACCTCTTCTCCAGGCCCTTAATTAACATTTGCTGGCTGATTGATCATTTATCTTTTGATGGATTGAATGACAAACCAGCCCCAAGAGGTCTGACTTTGTCCTCAATCATCTCTGGCTCGAGGGGTTCCCAGAATGCCTGGAGTGCTGGCCTTCATGGAAAGAACAACAGAGAGGTTCCCTAGATGGTTTAGGGTGGTGAGCCGAAGGGCTGGGGTGCACAAGGCCTTGGAATCGGCTGACGGGGCCTGACATCCAGCTTTGCAGCCCTCCTGACCACCTCGGAAGGATCATGTGAGGATGACATGAGCTTTAATGCACTCACAGTGCTGAGGCACAAAAATCCCCTCCGTTCCACCCAAAGCATATGTCCACATAGACTCTGGCTTCTTAGAGGTTTAGGGTTTGTTTGTTTGTTTGTTTTCTGCTTCTTGCACGTGTTTCACAAAATGGCCTTCCGCTGGAATCCAGCCTGCAGGGCAGGAGCAACACAATAATCTTTCCTGATGTGTCACAGGCTTTCTTTCCCAATCCAGTGACAACGGTGGCAGTTCCCCTGGCAGCAGCAACAACAGGACTCACATTCCAGCCCCTCCTCGGGGGTTCTGTGGATCCCACACCCCCTGTGAGAAGCCGGGGCAGGCCCTACTCCCCATTCTTAAGAGACATTCGCCTCAGAGGAGTGAAGCAATGAGGCCGTATGGCTGGTTTGAAACTCCTCTTCAGTCCCAGGTGGGGTTCACTACCCTGCAGAGGCTGTCTCAGCGGTGGGGGGGGGGTGAGCCACTGGTTCAGGGGGGTCGGTGGTGGCAGTGACATCCAGCTAAAAGCCGTCTGATCAGGTGGCATCCTGGGGATGGAGGAAAAGAGTCTGGAGACACTGGGGTTGAGTTTGGCATCATTAACCAAATCAGCTGACCACCCCTGTAGCCAGTGAAACCTCAGACGCCATGGTGTTCATGGAGAAAATGAACTCAAGTTCTTACTACGCAGACCCCACTTCATCACTTTGCATTTAAGCGTGTCTAACATACGGAGGGGCAAGAAGATGCCACAGTCTTTGTTTTGTACTGCCCTTTGTCCTTTAAAGGTAACACTTTAAATGGTCTATCACTGATTGCCACCGTGTGTCTATGACGTAAACAGCCTAGATACTACTATTGGCATTTGACAGACAGATAAGACCAGAGAGAGCCTAAGTGATGCATCCAAGATCACACACAGCACACTGAGGAATCCAAGACTCCTATCTCGTTGCCCATTGTCCTGTTTTGTTTGGTTTTCTCTTGTCACCGCTCCAGCCTATTCTCCACACAGCTGCCAGGCATCTTTGAAGTCTCAGAAGAGGCCATGTCTGTCCTTTCTTTACACCCTCATGTGGCTTCTATCTGAAATGGAAGACCATCCCTTCCTGGTACAGCTGCTACTCCTTCTTTGAGCTCTGATCTTGCCCAGCAACCCCCTCACCCTCAACCCCGCCCCCTCCCCAGGCAGTGTTGCTCTCGAGGTTCGAGGTTCGGGGTTCCTGGCCTCCTGCTGGAGCTCCCTACTGGCCTTCACAGCCCTCCCATCACCGGTCACAGGGACTTCCCCTTTTCAACCCACTGATCTTTGCTAATTGCAAGGTGGAAAAGGGGAAGAAGGTAGAAGGGAGAGGACTGGATTGTTGGTTCTCTGGACTAGAGTTTAAGCTCCTTGATGACCATGCATCCCTGGATTTTTGCTCCTGGGATTCTAGTTTGCTCCTGTCTCCCACCATCAGAACAGCAGCACCGTGGGCTTAGGGACTTTGTCTTGTTTGTTCTGTATCCCCAGTATCTAGCATAGCACCAAGTGGGTAATCTGTTAAGATCAGGTAATCAGTAAAGGTTTTTGAATGAATGGCTATTACACTGCATTGTTAAGAGACAGAGAAAAAGTCCTAGTTGAGAGAGGTTATTAACAATGGGATGCAAATGCCTCAGTTCCCCCAAGGGAGTCCCTGTTGTAAGAGGCCACGGAAGCCCCGCCCACCTTCCTGACCCCCGCCCCCCCTGCAGAGTTTGCTGCAAACAAAATCCAGCAAGAATGCCAAGCAGACTGACAGTAAATAGGGCCCTCACCCTAGGCCTGGCAGGTAGCACCGGCATCTTCCCTGACTTTGCCCCCCTGCCCCAAACCATTACCTCAAGTTGCTACTCGAATGGCACAGCAGACCCATAACTATAGTCTCAATGGGCTAATCTCAGACCCGGAACCAGCAGACTCATGCTCATCCAGACTCTGCCATAATTTATCGTTACAAACGTGGCCTTGGTAGACGCTGGCCCGGGTCTGTGAACTACAATCAGAGAAAACAAAAGCTGGAATAGGCCTTAGAGATGATCTTATTTCTTCCCTTTGTGGATGATATTACCATGAATAGATGCTGCCATTGCTTTCCTATTTGTCCATTGGGTCTCTGCTCATTTTTCTTGCAATCTTTCGGACCAACTGCGGATTATAACTTAATATTCCATTGTACCTCCACTTTTGGATTTGTAGCTAAACCTCTGTGATGTTTTAACTTTTTGCTCTAAGGATTGCCTTATACATCTTTAACTTATCACATTTTACCTGGAATTTGCATATAAGAACTTAAACTAGTACAAATCTCTTGCCCAGCCCCCATACTTTGTTCTGTTGTTATATACGTTATTCCTTGAATATAAGCCCCAGGGTACAATGTTGTTGTTATTGCTTTTGACAATTGTCTTTTTCTTTATACTTTTCTAAAGTACTTATTTTGAAAGGGAGAGAGTTCATGAGTGGGAGAGGGGCAGAGAGAGAGGGGAGAGAGAATCCCAAATAAGCTCTGCACCGGCAGCCCAGAGCCCGATGTGGGGCTCGAACCCACGGACTGTGAAATCATGACCTAAGCCAAAACCAGGGGTTGGACACTTAACCAACTGAGCCATCCAGGTGCCCCTTGACAATGGTCTTTTAAAGAAATTAAGGATGAGCAGGAGAGTACCTAACATTCCCGTGGTGTTTAGTAAGCCGCTTAGTTTTAAATTAGCCAATCACCCTGAGCCGCACCAGCCTCTACCGATGCATCGCCCAATTATCTTGTAATCCCTGCCTCTCACTCTACCGTTCACCCCATCCCTCGCCCCTACCATAATAAAAATTCTGCTACACTGGTGATCGGGGCTCTCAGCACGAATCCACTGCATTGGTGAGGTCTGAGAGACCCAACTTAAGCCCAAATAAACACCCTTTGCTTTTGCATAGATAAAAAAAAAAGAAAGAAAGAAAGAAATTAAAGATGGAAAGATGGTTCTCTTAGAGTTACCCATATAATTTCTGATGCTCTTTATTCTGTTTTGTAGATTAAGCTTCCATGATTGTTTCCCTTCAACCTGCAGAATACCATGATTCTCTTCCCACCTCTATGGACACTGAAACCTTTGTCTTTCCATCTCTGCTTCCACAAAGGCTCCAAAATCTACAAGTTTCCATCCATTCCCCATCCTGCAGTCAACTGCCAAGATGAAATGTGAAGCATTTCCAAACTCCCTGAGGATGGGTCCTGATGGAGCCATGAGAGAGGGGAGGGCAAGTAACAAAGGGCCTCCCTTCTTTCTCCTTCCTATGCCAGCTCCCCCTTCGCTGCCTCTGCCCTCACTCTGAAGGGCATCTGCTTGGCCCCAGAATGAAAAATTGAACTACTACATTTATTTACTCTTTTTCTATCGGTTCTTTCCTGAGGGAGGGAGGAGAGCAGACAGCCTTTCAGCGTAGCGTGGACGCCCTGTCAGTCATTCACAGGCATTTACTGAGCCCATCACAGCACATGCCCTGTGCTTGTGCAGGAAACGTGGAGAAGGCTACATGGATGTCAAGCAGCTTAAGTGCTAGTCAGGTGACCATGTGTACCCATTCTAAGGAAATCAACAACCCAGTCTTCTCCCTTCTGCCTTCTTCCCCTTTCTTTCCCCAGCAGTTAGCAAGAATCAGTAGAAATGAGGGTTGTAGTAAATGTAACTGAGTAAGAAAAGATGACCAACGAAGAGCTCGGATTCTGGACTCTGCTGAGGATGTGGCCTCCAGGGCCTATCCCATCTCTAAGGATCAGTGTAAGAGGTAACAAGGGGGCTTTCAAAACCCAGGAACATCCAGGCGAGGACAAACTAAAGGTTGTGCTGCAGCATACAGATTTGGAGAGGATGTGGGTTATTGCTGGAGGCAGTCCTCTGAAGGGTCATGAAAGTACAAAAGATGCCAGAGGGAGTCCCGAAGCTTAGAAGCAATGATCAGAAAGTCACACAGCTGGCACCAGGCCAGGCCCCTTCCAGGCTTCCAAGTCCCCCTGCACTGTGTTCCTTCTCCTCTTCCATAAACCCTTCCAGCAGCTGACTTCTACTCATCCTACAGAGCATACTCAAGTTCCATCCCGGAAGCTTCCACAGATACCATTGTCATTTCCTCTACTCTCCTTACTTTTTTTCTGATTAAGAGTTTTACAGCCAAAAGATCTGGACTCAAATCCCAACTAGACCATTTGCCAGTTAGGTGACCTTGGATAATTCACTTCCTCACTGAGTCTTGGCTTAGTCATCTGTAAAAATGGAGATATTTTCTTCTTTACTTGGAAAAGTCTCCAAGAATGAATATGATAAACATAGTGTTAATATCTTTAAGACATAGAGTTCATCAAAAACATAAAGAAATAATACTAAGACAAAAACAGCAAAGTAAATAGGAGTCATGAACAGATAATCCCCCAAAATGAACTACAAGTAGCTAAAAAACATTTCAAAACATCATTAATAAGAATAGTGAAAACTAAAGAAATGGATAATAATCAGTATTGCAATCCTCTCTGGTTAGAAGGCTACATTTTGGATTGCAATTTGGCAACGTGTGCCAGCGGCTCTGACAATGCTTGTATCCTTTGACCTAGTAATTTTGCTTATAGGAATGTGTATAAAGGATATGATCAGAGATGAGGGCAAAGATTAATATTTACAAATGTTCAAGATGTTCAGATATTCATAAGAGACTTACTAATAGGAAATTTTGGGAAACAAAAGTCTAAGTGGCCATGAATAAATGAAGGCTTCCATTTATATGCTCTATCCTTACAGTGGAATTGGGCTGCTATTAAAAGTAATATTGTCAAAGACAATAATACAATTAACAACGCAAAGCTTGCTGAGAAGCAGGCTGGAACATGGTACATACTATGTAATACCAATTTTTTTGCAGTTATATTTACTTATGCTTACATATGTATGTCATTGGAAAAACCACTGAGAAGTAAACACCCCATAGTAAAAACTATTTGAAAAGTTATGATTTTTTTATGTGTTCCAAATTTTTCACAAAACACAACTCTCACTTTTCGAAGTAAGAAAACAAATCTACTATTTAAAATCACAGTTACATTATTTGACCCCTAATTGTTCTTCTTCAAATCTGTCCAAAAAAACAAAACCAAAAAACAAAAACAAACTCAGAAATTCATAGAAAGATGTTGGTACCAAGATGCTACTGAGCCATTATTTATAATTTCAAAAGAAAGAAAAATAGATGCCTGGCAGTTGGGAAATTGTAAAATTAGTTGTATATTCATAGAACGGTACCACAGATGTTATTTTAGAATTTTTAATGACATAAAAATATTTCTGTTGTAAAGTTTAATTGAAAAAAGAATAGAAAATTGTAGGTACAAGGTAATATCACATATATTTAAAATGAATTTTAAAAATTGAAATATACACATATATAAGTGTTAAAAATAGTTATATCTTTGTTATGAGATTGTAGATGATTTTTCTTCTCCCCTTTGCACTTTTATTATACCATGTTTATAATGAATATGAATCACTATATGACCAAAAATGAAAAAATCAACAACAGGAAAAAGAACAATGGAGAAAGGGTGTGAGAGGAAAGAAACTATGCTGGGGAGTGCAGCTAATGACAATTATCTCCCAAGATTTGGAGGAAGATTAGGCGAGGTAACAGATGTGAATGGGATTAGCACAGTGCCTGGCACACAATAGGTGCTCAGTAAACGCAAGCTCATCCCTCCCTCCCTCTCAATCCCCACACCCACTTTTCCCATCCTTAGGCGCCACTTGCAGTCTGTCCCACTCGCCTATAATCGAGTACCATTTGTCTTTCCAGTGGGTCCATGGATCCAAGAGGACTGAGTTAGTTCCTTTCAACAGCTTTTCCTTCAGGGCAGGGGGCTGGCAGGAGCTCTGGGCAGCCTCGCTGACCAGGGACAGAGAAGCAGAGATGATGTCAAATTCCCTCCTCCGAGACAACCCATCCACAAGGTTTCTCGGGACGAGATCTAAGGAATAAGATCTGCGTGGAGTAAGGGAGTAAGATGTAGGTTTCCTTGTAAGTTCCCTTCTCCTCTTCCTACCCTGTTCCCCCCGCCCTGCCCCGCTGCCCTGTCTAGAACCAGCAGCACACCCGGGCAAAGAAGGCAAGGAGAGCAGGGTATGACTGAATGGCTCCAAGAAATGTTCCCATGCCAACCATTCCTCCCTTGTTGATAACGGGCATCCCATCGTAAAAGCTAAATGGCTGTTCCCTAATGCTCTTTCCGGGCACCTCTGGCAATGCAGACACCCTTTGGAGGACAGATTTGTGAAATCCCTGATCCCTCAATATGCATGTAGTTATCAGCTCCCTTTCATAAGCATGTAGATAGCAGCCTCGGCACATGGCAGCTGCACAGGAAATGACTGAAGACGGGAATCTCTGGGGATGGGGTCTGGAAACTTGCCATCAGCAAAGCCACACTGAGTCTGCTACCATGTACCCGGCATTGCTACAGCACAGAACATGCCAGTTGACAAAGGCAAGGTCTGGTCCCTAAGGCTCTTACTCTAGGAGTAGAGAAGTGAACTTGTAAAAAAAAAAATGACAGCAAAATCCCATGGTCGTAATACAACTGCAGCACGGAAAGGACTCTAAAAGCTCTCAAGGTCAACTGTCTAGTTATTAAATGACTGACATAAGTAATAAGCATATGTGATCCAGGGTTCAGAGATGGGTGGCCCAGGACTATCTGGACAGGTTTGTACGTAAAAGCGTTTGTTGGGATTGGGTAGGTGGTAAGGAACAGGAAAGGCATGTAAAGCCCAGAACTGGGACAGTACTTGAGAGGCAGTAAGTGAACTATTGCACAGAGTTTGGTGACAGGGAAGAGATTTAAAAAAAAAAAGGTGCACACAGGGGAGTTAAGGTCAATCTTCAGAGGACCCAGGACACCAGGTTTGGATGTCCAGATTTTGTCTTTTGACACCAAGAGTCACCTGTCTCAGTGGAAGTGAGAGGTGACTTGGAAAACAGAAGTGTCTGAAAATGGTTCTAACATTGGAAGGAGAAGGTTGGAAGTGATAGGTGATGGAGACAAGGTGGTGAGCCAGAAAACCTTCTGGGACATCCATGTGAGAAGACAGGGGCATGGATTTGGACTGTGGATGTCAGAAAAGGACAATGACTTTCAAGGGAAGGCTGGCAGGTTTTGGGGGCTGAGGGGTGGCTGGCCAGCCAGTCCACTGCACTCTTTGTTCAATTTTTTTGAATGTTTATTTATTTTTGAGAGAGACAGAGTGTGAGCAGGGGAGGGGCAGAGAGAGAGGGAGACACAGAATCCAAGGCAGGCTCCAGGCTCTGAGTCAGTACAGAGCCCGATGAGAGGCTGGAACCCATGGACCGTGAGATCATGACCTGAGCCAAAGCCGGATGTCCAACTGACTGAGCCCCTCAGGTGCCCCTCCACTGCCCTCTTTGTAAGTGCCACTTCCCCAGGAGTGCTCAGAGTCCAGGTGGGAGGGAGAGGAAGCCCATTTCTGACCAGGGTTTCCAGGAGTTGTGTGGCCAGCCACAGACTGGCACCTAAGGCCAGGGTGGAGTCAGGGAGAGGGGCAGCCTCTCCTATTCTCTCAAACAACAATGCCCCATGAGCCTGCCATTTTCTGTAGTTAAAATGAAGGCCTTTCTCCCGGCCAGTCCCTCACCCACAGGAAATCCGGGACCCGGGAGTCCACAGCTGTGAATACAGTCTGTTAAATATCCAAGGGAGGCCAGGGACTGGTTGACTCAGGCCCCAGGGCAACAAAAGCAGCCAAGTACTGCTTACTCACTCGGTCGAATTGCCTTATTGAGCACCTACTCTGTGCCAGGCAGGTGCCGGATGCTGAGGATGCAGAGGTGAGGGAGAGAGGTTCATGGCCCACTGGGGCCACCCACAAGTCAACACATAACTGCACCATGGCCAGACCCTCGCTTGCCAAGATCTGTGCCAGGCATCACATAAGCAAAGAATGGGCTAGAACATTCAAGGGGAAGTGAAAAGCGGCTTCGTGGAGGATGTGAGTTTGAACTGACTCTTGAAGGAAGAATAAGGGCTTGTCAGGTGGATGCAGGTAGGAGGAATGCTGTGTGGCATTCCTGGAGATGCGATGTGCCCAGGCCTGAAGCAGCATGGTGCACCTGGGGAACCCACAAGTCACTGGGCATGCTGGGCATAGTGCAAATGGAGGTGGTTCAGACGTGGGACTGGAGACAGAAAGAAGGTCCAGATAATGAGGATACCGGTTGGCATCCCAAGGTATATCAGTGTTATTCTGCAGCCCAAAGGGAGCCACCGGAGCACAGACGTGGCCACTCATGGTGGCCCTGCCTCAGGAAGATTTTTTTTTCCTTCAGCTGAGCTCTGGGGGTCCAGGTGATGAGGCACAGTGGCTAAGGGAAAAATCCATCTCTGTATAAGTCAAATTCTGCCAAGCAAGCTCCCACTTAAGGGCTTTCCATTGCTTGTTTCCTCTACCTAGAATGTTCTTCATCCAGATCGCTGTTTGGCAACTCCAGTCCCTACTCCTATTATTGATCTCCCCACCCCCTCCTCTTTCTTTTTCTCCGTGGCACTTGTCGGCTGTATAATAGAATTACTTATTCATGGTCTGTCTGTCTGCTAGAATGAAAGCTTTAGAGGCAAGGATCCCTGGCTGTATCCCCAGCGCCTAGAACTGTGCCTGACCCATTAGTGCCTGGCCAGTTACAAGAACAGTAACTAACTACTTGTGGAACGAATGCATGAGCGAATGAATGAATGAATGAGTGAATGAATGAATGAATGAATGAAGCAGAAACCATCTTTGTAACGCCAGCAGCCAACACAGAGCTTGGCAGTAAGAAGTACTGTAAGGATCAGGGGAAGGAAGGAACGAACGAACGGGCCAAGAAGTGAGCGCACCCGGCCGCCCCTGCAAACCTCAGGGCCTGATCTGGACCCCAGCGTGGCGCCACCCCCCCTCACCTCCGCCCAGCGGGGCACTTGGCAGGGCCCGCGGCGAACGTGCCACTCAGAGAATCGAGCGCTTCCTCGGCGGGGCCGCCCTGCCAGGCTGCCCGGCCGCGCGTCCAGGAAACGCCTCCCCCTGGCCGGCGGCGCGGTCCCCAAGCGCGCGCACAATGGCTCGCTGCGGGACGGCCAAGGCCACGGAAGCCTGGGCGGGTTTTTCTAGGAAGCGCCCCCCTTCGCCGGCTGCTCCCGCCCCGCCAGCGAGGCAGGGAGAACCTGAGGTCAGCGGGCCCCAGACACTCCCGAGTGGTTCCCCCAACACAGAAAATATCATGGAGACCCGGTCCCCATTTGTAATTTTAGAATTATATTATTTCTGTTTGCACAAACAGAACGTTGGCTGCACAAACAAACAGAGATGTAAGAATAGGACTGACTTCCTGACTGCAAGGGCACTCCGCTCTACCTGGGATGTTTATTTCCCACAAAATGAAACGATTGAAAGCAAAGCCGAAACCAATCTTGGCTTAAATATTAAGTGGTGAAACGCTAGGTGCTGGTTACATTATTATTATTAAAATAGCTCAAGATTCAAAATAAAATCAGTGAGACGAAGAGGGACCAGATTCATGTTTTCTTTTCCTTGATGACCACTTGGAGGTTGGCTGAATTAGTGAGGGTCCTGGTTTCCTGCCTGGGTGTGCTCTCCTTCAGGAGACTGAGGCACCAGGACAGTTCTGTGGGCAGAAGGGATTTGCAGAGGTTTGGGGTAGGGAGAGGGGTGTGAGGCAGATATACTCTCTAAGGGTCTCTCAAGTCTCACCAGGCAGAGAGCCACCTGCTCTTCCCACATAAAGAGTAGGCCTACTTCTCTGGCTTCCTGCACTTTTTTATTTTCTGCCTTGGAACTAGAACTCCACTGTCGCCACATCAATTAGAAGGTGGAGGAGGTTGGTGGACAGAGAGGTGGTCCCTGGCAAGAGGAGTCCAGCCACTGTCACGTCCAGGTAACCCAGGTCTGTATCTATCATTGTAATTTCCAAGTGAGTGGGGCTTTATAAGGATGCTCCTAACCTCCTAACATGCACTGAAGCCCAGGACCCCTAAACGGCACCTTTCAGATCCCAGGAAAACACGTGAAAGTTTCGCAGATTCTGTTTATCTATGATGCAATGCCAAGTACAGACCACAGTTTTTCCTGCTCCCATGAAGGGATAAGCGAGAAACGTTTTCTTTCTATTTTATAATGTTCTGGGGATCTCATAGGATCTCATAAGGTCGGTGCGGACTCAACCTCCTCTCTTGAATTTCCATGAAATCAACGACTCTGCTGGTGTCTTAGCTCTGGCTGCCATAATAAAATACCACAAATGGGGTGATTTAACTCACAGACCGCTGTTTCTCACAGTTCTGGCGGCTGGGAAGCCCAAGATCAAGATCTAGCGCTTGCTGACTCACTTCTTGGTGAGGGCCTGCTTCCTGGCTTGCAGACAAGTACCTTCTTACTTCACGGCAGAGAGAAGATGCCCTGGTGTTTGTTCCTTTTCTTATAAGGGCACTAATCCTATCATAGGGGGCTCCACCCTCAGGGTTTCATCTAAATTTAATCTAAATCTCATTACCCCATAAAGTCTCCACCTCATGATACCACTACATTGGGGGTTAGGGCTTCAACAGATGTATTTTGGGGGACCCAAACATTCAGTCCATAACAGGTGGGAAGTGTCTCAGGGACCAACCCTGAGTTGATATAAACAGCCCCTCGGACTGAGGCAGATGCAGTCTTTTAACTTCCTTGGTGACAGGAAACTCACTACCTCCATCCAATGAAAACAGTTGTGCTCTCTGGACTATACTAAACTTGCCGGACTCTTGTCCTAACGTACCCTTCCCATATGAATAGACTAAGTACTCCTTTCTCTGGGTTAAATGCCCTGGCTCCTGCCATAGGTCTCCCACTCTCTGCTTGAACAGGTCAGAGCAATTTCAGTGACGCTCCCAAGAGTACTTAGAAACCCCTAAAGATGGATAAGAGATCCATCCACTAGCTATGGACACGACAGCTCGGGATTACCCAAGCTCTAAAATCACCCAGCTGTATTGATCCCCTGGTCAGCTGGGTCACAGAGTTGGTCAAAGATAGAGTGGCCCCCTAAAGCATTTTATTTGGGCTCACATGGGGCTCGGAAATTTCAGGACTTTTTTACAGGAATATTCTTTCGATTACTGCTTCATTGTCAAGGGTAAACTTCTCGGGTCAATAGAAGGCTAAGGAATCCTCCACAAGTAATTCAGAAAATAGACAGTGTAGCCTGGCCTAAAATCCTTAAAAAACCCGTGTTTTATGTAGATTCACATGGCCCTCCATACGGCACCATTTCAGGGCCTGGGGTTGGGCACAGAATTCATCCATAGCAAATGTTTGCTGTGAACAGGAGGTATTGACCAGTACTTCTGATCTCCAGCGGATCAGGCTGGAGCAGAGAGCTGCAGTGTGAGCGGAGGGGGGAGTGGGGGAGGGGACCATTGGGGGTTAGGAAATGGGGGAGGGGGGGTTCTAATTACAAAGGAAGAATGGGTGCTAGAGGGTCCTGACTTCCTTCCTGAGACACTCATCATCCTTCCTGCCTCACCCAGAATGTAGTCCAGCTCCCTAGTGGCTCCTCTTTATCTACCCCTCCTCCTACCCCAGATTTCCTTCAGAGATTTCCTTCAGCAGACTGTGGGCACTTGTGAGTGCAGGCCTGAGTCGGGAGCCACAGTTTTTAATCTGGGTTGCCTGCTGACTCATTTTGACTCTAGATAATTACACAGGGCTGGGTACAGTGTCTAATTCAACACTCTGCAGCTCCTGGGACCCAGCCAGGCATCCTTACATGTCAAGAGGCCCTAAGGAGATAGCGCAACAGTGAATGGGGGTTAGAGACCCAAACAGGTACTTGGTAACCTGGAGTGTCAGGCTGTGGGCACCCAGTTTACTACATGCCTCTGGGGTGCAAGCCAGCTCTTGAAAACGTCTCTGTGGTTTTCTTCTGGGCCTGCTGGGGCTTGAGGAGGTCAGTATAGAACCCCCATGTTTTCCCCACACAAATTCCAAAATGCAGAAACAGCAGACAGAGGTAAAACTGTCAGCTCCATCTCCTGGTAGGACAGTGCTTCCCTCCTTAACTGTTCACTCTGCTAACCCAGCTCCCATCTGTGGGGAAGGGTCTTTGGTGGAGCAAGCAGTCAGGAAGGTACAGAGAATTCCCTCCTATAAAACCCAGTGGGAAAGAAGCCAACTCCTATCTAGTAATTTATTTCCAGGAAAAAAGTTTGGAGATTCGGGGTGAAGAGTTTTGGTTAGGAATTGGCAGGGAAAGTTGGAAAGGAGTCACTGAGGGAAGCCAGTAAGTCTCTTGGGCGGGGCAAAGAGGAAGCCTTCAGCTCAATTCACAACCGTGTGGGTATCCACTTGGGATGCCAGGGTCTGGGCTCCCCTTCGAGAATGACAGTTTCCTGCCTTCTGCGTGCCCCGCCACGGCCGTCCATTTCTGCTCCACGGAAGTTGGAGCTGGGTCACATTGTGCTGTCTGGAATCGAGGTATGAATCAAGTGCAGAAAGCGAGGCGGAAACATTTCTAGAGGGGGATGTTCTAAAGGTGAGCAGATAAAGGGAGCCCTGAGGAGAGGAAAAGCTTGGGAGCATTGAAGGGAGCTTAAATAACATCCTCTCTAGAGGCAAAAGATTGTGTTCCTTAGAGCACCTTTTAAAAATCCCAAACTGGGGCGCCTGGGTGGTTCAGTTGGTTAAGCATCTAACTCTTGGTTTTGGCTTGGGCCATGATCTCACAGTTCTGGACTTCAGGCCCTGCGTCAGGCTCAGGGCTGACAGCGTGGAGTCTGCTTATGATTTTCTTTCTCCCTCTCTCTCTGCCTCTCCCACATCCAAATAAATAAATAATTTGGGGGGGGGGATCCTAGATTGTAACTAACTGTAGGAGTGTTATGTTTTGAGGAATAATCCCCCAGGGAGAGAAACCATAGTCTCAAAGGGGCACCAAGTCAGCCCATTTGCTTTGGGCCGCACCTCTGCACCGGCCACAGCTGCTTTCTGCAGGACTGCAGCCTGCCTGTGAGGTGGCCTCACTGGCTTTCCGAGACAACCTTGTCCCCAAGTGCCAGCAGAATTTGGGTGGGGGGGGCTCAGGTTGGCCTCAAGGAACCTAGGTCAGCTTCCTAACCCTTTGGTCAGACTGTTCCACAGAGGATGCCTCGCAGCCAAATGGCAGGTCAGGAGAAGGTTCTCAATGTAGTAGTGCCTGCCACCTCCCCACCCCCTTGAATATTAGAATCATCTGCCCTAGAGGTGATTGTTGTTGGGGCAAGTGCTTTCTCTCTAGAGAAGAGACCAACCTTTTCCAGGGGCCTTTCTCAGTCACACAGTCTAATCCACCTCCCCATGTAACAGACTAGGTCTCCCAGATCCTGGAGAACAGCTGGGGGCTGCTGCGACAGCCACTGGCCCCATGCAAACCACAGTGCTGGCATCTGAGCCCACACAGGCTTCTGCCCATTGCTGCAAAGCCCTTACCCTTCCCAGCACACACAGGCCCAGATTTAATAAGACAGTAATACCCAACGATAACAAAGAATTCATTTAAGCAAAAAGAGAAGCCCAAGTTTCAGTGCTCCATGTGTCAGATTGATTTGCCTCCTTTGGGGCCAAAGCAGGATCCTGGGAAGGTTGGTAGAGGGAGTTGTGTATGCCAGGAATGGCTACTGAGGGGTGCTGTGCCATGGAGAGGAGGGTAGAGAGGGGCATGTGGGACAGGCCTGACCAATCCAGGTCTCAGTTTCTTCATCTGGTCTCTAGGGCCAGATGCTACCTTTGGAGGATGTCATGCAAATGACATGCAATCACAAAGTCACGTTGTGAACCCTGCCCAGGGGGTAGTGGGTGCTAATCTTTCCTTGCATATTCTACAGTCCTTATCAGAGCATTCTGCTCTTAGAAGCCACTTAGCAAAACAAGTATTTGTTGAACAAATGAATAAATCTGTTTCCTCCCTGCCAGAAATCCCCCATCCCAAAAGGGAAACAAGTTTTGGGTGAGTCACAAATATTACAATTGTTGTATCCAGGACCTTCCATTTCCATATTGTCTGTAGTTCTAGGAATTTGCTGAGAAACATCAGCAAAGGCTTTGCTTTATAAAGGAACAATGCTCCCGAGAAGTTGGGTGTAAATCAGAGTTTTGTGAAAACAATTTAGTATTTTAAATGCACAATGGGAACTGGCTATTTTAAGAATGCTGTGAATTTGAATAGAAAATACGTAATTTGTTAAATTAGCGTAAGGTGATCCAACTAAATCACACACACAGATAAATTCTCACTGCACCCTCCTGCATCTTTACCTGTTGCTAAGGGCTTCATCTTACATAAAGATTATATTACATTATCAAAAAGTAAAAAGAAAAGAAACTCACTGCTCATGCTATTGCTCTTAAACATGCAAATAAGTGATAAGGATTCTCCTAATCTTCCAGGATTACAGGCCCTGAATTCCAGTAGAAGCAGAGGGGAAAATGGGCTGGTGCATCACTAATCACCAGTTGGTTCATTATCTTCTGGGAAGCCAAATGAGTCACACGGTGGCCCCTGTGAGTAGCCCACATGTGCTCCTCCAGAATGACCATGAGTCTACTCTCAGAAGGAGCAGGGCGGGACCCTCACAACCATCTGGGCAGCCCCAGCTCGAGTGTGGGAATGGGACAGGAAATGAACAGACATGGAGGGGACCTACCGAGACCTCTACACCCAAAACAAATTCCTCTAATTGGGCTTGGAGTCCTCAGCTGCAGGAGGTAGAGGCATTAAGAATTCTCTCAGTGGGGCAGAGTGCATGGGAGGGGCGGGGTGGGGGGTGGAATGGTGCTCTCCCCAGCCCCATATTTCTTCCCCCAGGGGTGAGGCTCCCCAATAGTCACTGTGCTCCCTGCAGGAGGATTATAATTTCCTACCTACTTTAAGTCATGCTGGGCCACATGGCATGCATTAGACAATGAAAT
This sequence comes from Suricata suricatta, assembly GCF_006229205.1. NCBI lineage: Eukaryota > Metazoa > Chordata > Mammalia > Carnivora > Herpestidae > Suricata > Suricata suricatta. The sequence goes on along the minus strand of NC_043703.1, from coordinate 93,027,130 downwards.
GTGAGCAGAAGTGACCTGGGTCATTTCCAGGCAAAGGCCGTGAGATCCAGCACCCACAGTTACCACTGTGTTCCTGAGAGTGGCTATGACATCATCCTGGATCCCAGGGAGGCCATGACACAGAGATGGGCTCTGGCCAACCTGTGGAAGTTGTGCAGAATGAGCAAGACATGAACTTCTAGTGTTTTAAACCACTGAGATTTGAGGGTTGTTTATTAGCACAGCATAGCCTTGCCCGTACAGATGGATTTGTGCCTAAATACTGCATAGATCCTGACGGAAGGTCCCACAGATCCACAGAGCACACATACCCTGGGCTGACCCTCAGGGAGGTGGGAAAGGAAGATGCATCTCCCAGGTCATCCCTGAGCCTGGAGTAACCAGGCCTCAGAGATCTGTGGGAAGGCTCGTCTTGTCTCTGGGAGATTAAGATAACCCTCAGGGCATCCTTCCAGAACTCCCCACAAAAGAATCTTCCTTTCTGCACTCTGACTTCTCCATCCCCTGTAGATTCCTATCCATGGATTAAGCACGAACTAACTCCCAGCCTCACAAAACAAGTGGGCTTCTAGACCCAGCTCATGGGAAGCCCTCTTGGGAAGAAAAGTCTAACCTTCAGGAAAGATGTAGAAGCGAGATAATGCAGAGCTGATCATAAACCCTATAGGCCTCATTTTACTTTGTTTTTAAATGCAGTTACATACACATACCATAAAATTCACCATCATAACCATTTTTAAGCAAACAGTTCAGTGACATTAAGTACATTCACAGTACTATGCAGCCAGCCTCACCATCCACCTCTGAACCTTTTTATCTTGTGAAACTGAAACTGCACCCATTAAACACTAACTCCCCATCTTGTCTCTCCTCGTCCCCAGCCCCTGGCAGCCACCTTCTATTCTTTGTCTCTGTGAGTTTAAATACTCTCGGTGTCTACAGTACTTTTTGCTCAGGCAGAAGGGCAGTGGTGTCCAAATCTTTTCAACCATGAACTCCGATCTGCTAAATAAGTTTGCAAAGATAACTATTGTATCAGTAATTGTTAATGTTTAAAAAATAATTTATTTTTAAACATTTTAAGTGTTATTTATTTATTTTGAGAGAGAGCGTGCACACACGAGTGGGGGCAGTGCAGACAGAGAGGGAGAGAGAAATCCCAAGCAGACTCTGAGCGAAGAGTCCCATGTGGGGCTGGATCTCATAAAGCGTGAGATCATGACCTGAGCTGAAACCAAGAGTCAGACACTTAACTAACTGAGCCACCCAGGCACCCCTAAATGTTTATTTATTTACAGAGAGAGAGAGAGAGAGAGAGAGAGAGAGAGAGAGTAGGGGGAAGGAGCAGAGAGAGAGAATCCCAACCAGAAAGAGAAAGAGAGTGCATGAGCACATGGGCAAGGGAGGGGCAGAGAGAGAGGGAGAGAGAATCTTCAGCAGGCTCCACGCTGTCAGCCCAGAGCCTGACGCAGGGCTCAATCTCATGAAGCTTGAGATCATGACCTGAGCTGAAATCAGGAGTTGGCCTCTCAACCGACTGAGCCACCCAGGTGCCCTTATAATTGTTAATTTATAAGGTAATGCATGTATCTCACTACATGAAGACACTATGTACATTTTAAAACGTATGAGAGTGGTAAAGCTTTTATTCCTTCTTTTTTTTTTTTTAATACTTGTTATGTTGAAAAAAAGTAGACTTCCAGAAAAGTTGCAAAAATAGTACAAAGAGTTCCCACACACCCTTCTCCCGGGTTTCTTCTAATGTTAATATCTTACATAATCATAGGACAATTATCAAAACAAAGATAGTAACATGGGTACAATACTGTTAACCAAACCACAGACTTTATTTGGATTTTCACTAATTTTCCCACTAATGTACATTTTCTGTTCTGGGAGCTAGTCCAGAATCCCACACTGCATTGACTTGTCCTGTTGCCTTAGTTCCCCTGGCCCATTCTGTGATAGCTTCTGCCTTTCCTTGTCTTTCCTGTCTGCGTTATTTTGCAGAACTTTCCCCCATTTGGATGTGTATGGTGTTTCCCGTTGTTTAGATTGTGGTTCTACAGTTTTGGCAAGCATGTATCCCACAGGGCCCACGTGCTTTTGCCAGTGTACCGTATCAGGGTCTCCGTGATGTCCGCCCGACTCACTACTGGCGATGTCAACTTGAAGCTTTACCTAAGGTGGTGTCTACTAGATTTCCCCACTGTCAAGCTGTAGTCTGTCCCTTTGTAAATGACAACTATCTTGGGAGAGATGCTTTGAGATTATGCAAACTCATAATATCAACTTTCTCCTCAGACTTTTGCTCACTACCCTTAGCATCTGTGTGGATTTGCCTGTGACATTTATTACTGCGGTGTTGTAATGGTGGTTTTTCTATGTCCTTCATTCTTTCCACATTTCTGCATTCTTTCTACATTTATTAGTTGGAATTCTTCCGAAAGGAGGAGCTGTCCTTTCACTGCCATTTACTTATTTATTCAATTATTCATATCGGTATGAATTCATGGATGTGGTTATACTCTAAGATTATTATTTATTTTATTCCTCCAATTGTTCTAGCTTTGGCTACTGGGAGCTCCTTCAGTTTGGCTCCTGGGCCTTTTTGACATGTTCCTAACCTTTTATTTTGTTATTATTTTTTTAAATGTTTATTCACTTTTTGAAGGAGAGAGCATGAGAAGGGGAGGAGCAGAGAGAGGGAGAGAGAATCCCAAGCAGACTCCACACTGACCACAGTGAGCCCGATGAGGGGCTGATGTGAACTCAGACACTCAACCGACTGAGCCACACAGGCTCCCTGACATGTTCCCAACCCCTTAAAAGCATGTCCCAAGTCTCTGGATCCACACAATGCTTCACTCATCTCACATTTTCCCTGCCCCAGCCTGCAATCAACCACTTCTCCAAAGAGCCCTGGTTCCTTTTATTGTAGAATTATATTTATAAACCAAGATCTGGGTGTGAGGTATGTCCATTGCTCCTGGAGTATAGTGGCTTCTTGGTGCTCTCCGTGGACAGAGACAGGAAAATATGTCTCTGTACTAATACACGGACACCCAGGTCTCCATATTTATTTCTGGAGCGACCTATCTGTATATAAATTTAAAAGTCATGAGTGTCCATCAATAAATGAATGGGTAAGTAAAACATGGTGTAGACATTAGGGTATACCATAGAATATTATTCATCCTTAAAAAGGGAATGAAATGCTGGGGTGCCTGGGTGGCTCAGTCGATTAAGCATCGGACTTCAGCTCAGGTCATGATCTCACAGTTTGTGGGTTCAAGCTCCGCATCAGGCTCTGTGCTGACAGCTCAGAGACTGGAACATGCTTTGGATTCTGTGTCTTCCTCTTTCTCTCTCTCTCTCTCTCTCTTTCTCTCTCTCTCTTTCTCTCTCCCCCTCCCCCACACACTCTCTGTCTCTCTGTGTCTCTCTCTCTTACTCTCTCACTCTCAAAAAAAAAAAAAAAGGGATGAAATGCTGCGTCATGTGGATGGGTCAGTCAGTTAAGCTTCTGATTCTTGGTTTCAGCTCATGTCATGATCTCATGGTTTGTGGGTTTGAGCCCCATACTGAGCTCCAAGCTGGCAGCATGGAGCCTGCTTGGAATTCTCTGTCTCCCTCTCTCTCTGCCCCTCCTCTGCTCTCTCTCTCTCTCTCAAAAAATAAATAAACATTTTCTTAAAAAGTAGTGAAATGCTGATACATACTACAATATGGATAAACCTAGAAAGTAGTATGCTAAGTGAAATAAGCAAGACAGAAGAACAAATATTGCATGATTCCACTTACATGAGGTATCTATAATAGAAATATTTATAAAGATAGTATAATAGAGGTTAACAGGGACTGGAGGGAAGGCAGAATGGAGAATTAATGTTTCATGCTTAAAAGGTTTCTGTTTGGAGCAAAGAAAAAGTTCTGCAAATGGATAGTAGAAATGGTTGCACAACATTATGAATGTAGTTAATGCCAATGAATTTTAAAACTTAAAAATGGTTAAAATGGTGGGGCTCTCAGTTGGCTCAGTTGGTTGAACATCTGACATTGGCTCAGGTCATGATCTCACAGTTTGTGAGTTCGAGCCCCATATCTGGTTCTGTGCTGACAGCTTAAAGCTGCTTTGGCTCCCCCGCTCCCCCTCTTTCTCTGCCCCTTCCTCACTCTCTCTCAAAAATAAATATTTAAAATTTTATAAAATAAAAATGTGGGTAGAATGGTAAATGTAATCTCACAATGTACATGCAAACAAAAAAACGAGTTCATCCTGATCCCTCTGAAATCCATCCAACAGCACAGAGTTAATCTGGGCCTTCCTTATTTCTAACTTCTTTCTCCGACAGGGACGCAGAGGGCTGTACTTATCTATAAGGTGTTTATGTATTTGTCCAATATAAGTATAGTCATTTTCAGAATTGCTAAAGCATATCCCAGTGAGAAACAAATTTACTAACCACAGTATTTGTGGACAGTCTATTTTCCCTTTAGCGTGACAACATCCAGTCAAAATACTGGTTCCCGGAAGTACATAGGCGAGGTCTTTTCCAGCCCATTCAGTGTAATGACGCTATTCATTTATAATACTCTGAAGTTCATTTATTACAATTAGTATTCTATTTTGAGTTCATCTTGTAGCCTGGTTGGTTTTTTCTTAATTTACATATCATAAAATCCACTTGCTATTATGCTCGGTCTTATAGGTTTTGGAAAACACATGGTGCGGTGTATCCACCATGCCAGACATATGATGCAGGACATCCCATCACTTCCAGGTCCCTTCATGTGGCTGTCTGTCCCCAACTCCTCCCAGCCTCCAGCAACCCCTGATCTCTGCCCCTACTGTTCTGCTCTTTACGGAATGTCCTGTAAACAGAATCATGCAATACGGAGCCTCTTGGCTCTGGCTTGTTTCACTTTAAAATACATTGAAGATTCATCCATGTTGTTTGAACCAGTTCTTTGTTCCTGTTTTACTGCTAAGCAGCAGTCCACCCATTTCACGGATGTCCTCCAGTTTGTTCATTGACTAGTGAAAGGGCGTCTGGGTTGTTAAGCAGTTCCGGATTTTATGAATAAGCTGCTAGGAGGGTCTCCATGCAGGTGTTTGTGTGAACACATGTTTTCATTTCTCTTCAGTGAGTCCCAAGGGGAAGGATTGCTGGGTCACAGAGTAGGACTAGATTTCACTTTATACGAGACCACCAAACTACCTTCCACAGTGCCTGTGCCATTGCTTTCGCCCCGGTAACTGATCCAGTTGCTCCGAATCCTTACTGGCACTTGGTATTATCAGGGTCACTGGAAGCCACGTTTTTGTTTTCCTTTTGTTTTTACTCTAATGTGGGTGTGGTGGTATCTCATTATGGTTTCAATTTGCAATCCCTAGTAACCGATGTTGACAATCTTTTATTTATTCATTCTTTAAGGTGTAAAACATATCTGAGTACATGCTCTAGTATTTTCTAGTTTTACCCTAGTAGGAGATAAATTGTGGGCAATTGCTGTAGGAGGTGAGGAGAGAGAGCTCACTCTAGCCTGAGGTGGCCCAGAAAATGACCTGGGCTGTGAATGTGTGGGCTGGGGTGGGATGGGGGTGTTGGCCCTTTAGCAGCGAGGACTATCTGACCGGGCAGGGACTACCCCGATGCATTCCGGGGTCCCTACTCAAAGTCCTTGAGGTGAACAAGAAGACAGCAATGAGCCAGAGCAGAGCTTCGTCTTTATCAATCCGTGCCTGGGTCTCTCAACGAACTCTTATTTGTAAGGTGCTTGTAAGCTTGACACTCACGAACTCCTTAAATCTTCATAACCACCGTTGCCATAGATATTCAGACGACTCCCATGTCACACGTGAGGAAACTAGCTTGGAGAAGTTAAGTAATTCGGCCAAGATTACACTTAGAAGCAACAGAACCGGGACTCATGTCTGGATCGGCCGATTCAAGATCTTGGGCTTTTGCTTTTTTCTATGCATGATGGAAGGGGGGTGTCACTGTTATCACATCTCAATTAATCTTGACTTCATTTTCAAAGACAGCTATGTCCATGGATTCTATAAATACTTACTGAGACTCTACTATCGATAGACAAACCACTCCCAGGTTATGTTGGGGGTTCAAAGATTAACAAGACCTACCTTAATATAGATAATCTAAATTAGATTAATTCTTTAAAAATTTTTTTTAAAAAATCTTTATTTTTTTTGAGAGACAGAGCATGAGCAGGGCAAGGGCAGAGAGAGAAGGAAACACAGAATCTGAAGCAGGCTCCAGGCTCTGAGCTGTCAGCACAGCCCAATGCGTGGCTCGAACTCACAAACCATGAGAACATGACCTGAGCCAGAGTCAGCCGCTTAACTGACTGAGCCACCATTTGTTTAATTCTTAAATTTATGTCTTTGGCTTTGACCACTTCCCAAAATTGCGTTCTCATATCCAACTGCCTACCTGATGTCTCCAGTTAGATCTCTAAAAGACAACTCAAATGCAGAATGTTGAAAGCTAGACTCTGGATCTTTCCCAACCCCCACCAGCCCTTCTCGTCTTTCCCCTCACTTAATGGTGACCCCATCCTTTCATTGCTCAGCCCTAATATCTTGGAGTCGTCCTTGGCTTTATGCTTTCTTTTATATCCACATTCAATTCATCAGTAAGCCCTGTGGGCTTTACCTGAGGACAGATCCACAAGCTGACCATGTCTCACCAGCTATGACACAACCATTTTGGCCCAAACTGCTGTCCTCTCCCTCCATGTCCACTATGGTCTCTCCTCAATACAAATGATCCTGTTAAAATGGACAGTCATATCATGCCACCCCCTATGAAAAGACAAAAGACAAAGTTCTTACAATGGCCCCTGAGGGCCTGTATGATGTGGTTCCCTGTGGCCTCTTTGACCTCAACTCACTCACCGCCTCCCGGCTCCCCCCACCCCTCCCCTGCCATTCCAGCCCCAGGGACTCCAACGGTTCCTGCTCATGCTCTCTTGCTTCAGGGGCTTTGCACTTGCAGTTGCCTTTGCCTGGACCACTGTTCCTCCAGATTGTCACATGGCTCAGTCTCCCCAGGGCTTTCTCAAACCCATCCTCAGTGAGGCCCTGACCTGCGCCCCCACCCTCCAAACTTATGCGTTCCCTATTCCCCTTTCCTGCTTTGTGTTTCTCCACAGTACTTATCACCGTCTGGCATATGTTGCAAATACAGGATGTTTTATTTCTTTAAAAAATTTTTTAAAGTTTATTTATTTTGACAGAGAGAGAGTGAGGGGGAGGAGGGGCAGTGAGAGAGGAAGAGAGAGCATCCCAAGCAGGTTCTGCTCTGTCAGCAAAAAACCCAATGCGGGGCTCGAACTCATGAACTGTGAGATCATGACCTGAGCCGAAAGAGTCGGATGCTTAAGTGACTGAGCCACCCAGGAGCCCCAGGGATGTTTTCTTTCTTTCTTTATGTGTCCATCTGTTCCCACTAGAATATAAACCCTATGATGCATCAGTTTTTATCTGTTTTGTTCATGATATACCCTAGCCCCTGAACAGTGCCTGGAATGTAGTAGGTCCTCAATAAACAAACACTTGTTAAGTGAAGGAAATAACTAGCACAAAAAGACAGAGATTTGTGTCACAGAATAGGCACTATAGGATTGCCTAAGAGAAGTGATCATATCGGAGGGAGTCAGATGGAGGAAGAGAACTGTAGTTATTTCAGAAGTAAAGGTCTTATTTTATAATTCTGCATGCATACCCATGCTGCTTGCATTTTTCTACTGTGTATTTCCAGCTCTTTGCTTGTTTTGAGGCATGTAAGTTTAGGATTTAGAAGAAACCACATAAAAGTAAACTGCTCTAATTACAAATGTGTACTTATACACATACAAAAAAAATGGTTCTCAAAAAAAGGCTAATTTCAGAGAGCCATTATCTAATGCTCTTTTCCCTTTCTTTCCGGCTCTGGGAGCCTCCATGAGCCCCCAGGGTCTGGAGCCACGGTGCCTCCGCTGAGTGCCCTTAGTCCCACACAGAAGGACCACTTCTTTTTCTAAGCCATTTTCTTGCCTCTTTTCTCGTCACTGGAGTGTTTTTGACAGCTTGGGAGTCTTTTTCCTGTCTACATCTTTCCCATACCAATGAAATTTAAGACAAACCCAAAGAGTAAAATTGAGCTGCTTGAAATCGAAGCTTTTATCATTCCATCCAGTGAATCCAAGAATGGCAACTTTGGAGGGCTTTCCTCTCAGGCCTCACATGAGGCCTGGGTTTCCCAGGCCTTCCTGACTACAGAACATTATTAACCCATTCTACATGCCCAGCCGGCTCCCAGGTCACCAGGCATGAGAGTGAGGCTTCCCTAACCAGAGGAGCCTGCGTGCAGCAGAGTGGAGGACCTTTCTCTCCCTCGGCCATAAACCCAGACCCTTGCTCTCTACCTCCTGTGTCATCTGGTTGTTCGGAATTTGGCTGCTGGATCCCATCCTGCCTCCTTCCATCCCCTACTTAGGCAGGGCCCACCCACACCACCGAGTCATTCACACATTCAATCAACAAACATGTACTGTCTTCCTACTTGATGACAGGTCCAGGGTGGAGCCATGGGCTACAGAGACAGCCAAGGCCCATCTCTGCTCCTGCAGAAGTCTTGAGGCTCAAATATCCATGCCTCAACTGTATATGTTTTGGGGCCAGAGTTCTCAAGGGAAGCCATCCTTGAAAGTTTTAGGAATTCCAGGATGGGGTAAGGGAAAGTTTGGAGTAAGGAGAAATAATGGTGGAGGGAGAAACGGACTAGATGAATTCGGAGTGGGAAAGATGTCTCTGGGGAGGGGAAGAATTACAATACATTCCACAAATAGCAAATCAACAGCATCTCAGTCCTTAATATTTTTTAAACCCTTCCTATGTATTGTCTCGTTTTCTCACGACAACAGCCCTATGAGTAGGCAAGGCAGGGACAATTATCTCCAACTGATCGATGAGGCATCTGAGGGCTCAGGTGGAGTAAGCGCCTCACCCAAGACTGTACAGTGAGTCATTGGTGCAGCTGAGGCTGGAATTGGGATTTTCTCTCTCCTCCACCAGTGGACGGACATTATCCTATTATGATGATGTCATGGGAGGCTTGTATATGTCCTTCTAATTAGATTCATTTCAGTCAATTAAGTGTCATAATCTTCTATGAGGACATGAACTGTTGCTCTTGCCCCAACCTGCTTTGATCTGTGATTGGTTGGCCGAGATGATGGTCACCATGGTGACGGGTTGGCCACCAATAAATCCATAGGCTTCCAAGCAAAATATTTTGTTAGGAGTAGTCATTGTACATGTTGGTGTGGTTGAGATTCCTAGAATGTTAGTTGGTCGCCTGCTACCAAGCCTGTGTGGCCTAGCAAACACCTTTCTCTGGACTTAACATATGGTTTCTGCTCTCATGGAAGCCCCTCATTTGGTGAGGATGGGGCCCTCGAGGTGCCCCTTGGTGAAGGAGGAGGCCCAGCTCCCGTCCTCAGTGAGGCTCAGTGAACCTCTGTGGGAAGAGTACCATGGTTATGCTGTTAGGGGCCTCCTGGTTTGGTTGGCTCCATTGGCGACCCAACCAGCTCTTTAGGTTTCTGATTGTTTCTGATCCAGAACCTTATCCGTCTCCATTTAAAGCGCACAAATGTTTCACCATCTAGTCTTTGCTCGTCAATGTCAGTGAGTAAAGGAGCCTAAGCGTGCATCCTTGGAGTGGGGGTAAACTTTCAAAGCAGAAAGAGACCACTCAACAACATCAGTTAACACCCAGTTGAAAACATGGGCTTAGGGGCGCCTGGGTGGCTAAGTCGGTTGAGCGTCCGGGTTCGGTTCATGTCGTGATCTCGTGGTTTGTGGGTTTGAGCCCCGCATCGGACTCTGCGCTGACAGCTCAGAGCCTGGAGCCTGCGTCAGATTCTGTGTCTTCCTCTCCCTCTGACCCTCTCCTGCTCACACTGTCTCTCTCTCTCTGTCTCTCAAAAATAAATAAAAAACATTAAAAAAATTTTTTAATTAAAAAAAAATAAAACATTTAAAAATTTTAAAAAAAAATACAGGCTTAGCATGGCAAAATTCAATAGTTTTCTGAACAAAACCAAACTGGAAATCAGACTTTTAAGTGAAATTCCTCAATGCTGAAATATTGGCTATACTTCTTTTGAAGGCTTGTATGACTTGAATTTTACAACATTTGCTTTTTTTCTCTGTCTCTCTTTACATACACACATACACACACACACACACACACACACACACACTTTTTTTTTTCCAACTGTTGGAGAATAAGTTGCAAACATCACGATCTTTCCCTGCCTAAACACCTCAGTATATATCTCCTAAGAACAGAATATATTTCTACCGAATCACAGAATGAGCATCACATTGAAGCAACGAAACAGGTCTTCACATCACACACACAAAGTTTTTAACTATGTATGGTGATGAATGTTAACTAGAGGTATTGTGATCATTTCACAATATATACAAATACTGAATTATGTTGCACCCATGAAACTAACATAATGGTATATGTCAATAATACCTCAATAAAAAAGAAAAAGAAACAAATGAAACACGATTATTATCGAAACGAAACAATATTATCTAATACGCAGTCCACATTCAAACCTCCCTAATGGTTATAATATTATCCTCTGTGACTCTTTTTGTTTTTCTCAGTCAGCAACTTAATCCAGATGTACACAGCTCTTTAGTGTTTTTAATCTCCCCCACGTCCTCTGCCTTCTTTGCTTTTCATGGCAGTGACTGTTGAGAAGAGCACTGGCCAGGCGTTTGGAGGCTGTCTCTGGATTTTCTCTGGATGCTCAGGACGGGAAGGTCAGACATTTCTGGCAAGAATATAAGGCGATGTTGTGTCCTTAGTACATGATGTCAGTTTGTCCCGTTAGTACTGATGCTAAGCTTTCCCACTTAGTTAAGGTGGTTTCTGATGGCTTACTCTATTGTAAAGCTGCCTTTCCCCCTTTGTAACTGACTAGTAAGTGATCTATAGAGTGCCATTTTGCCTATCTATAGACTGTCATCTTTGGTTTATTTCACACCTTTGCAGATGTATGAGAATGCAGAGACACCAGTCACCAGATGCCTGCATTCCGAATCAGCCCAGTCGCCCTGGAACCCCTGGGGTTCCTCTGGGCCTGAGGGTCATGTGCAATCACTGGAAATGAGGACTGTATTTTTCACAAAAAGTGGAGCATTGTTATTCCAAAGCACACCTGCAAACTAGCACGGGTGTGCACACCTGCAAACTAGCACCGATGTAAGCTAAGCACAGCGACATTGGGAGGCCCAGCTACTTTCTCCCGCAGGCTCTGTCTCCTCATCTGCAGAACAGGTTCTGTTATGTGATTTTCAAAGTCCATTTCAGCTGTGATAGTTTTATTTTTAATAGGATTGGGGCATCTCCTATGCGCCACGAGTTTTCCCACCATGCATCTCATTTCAGTGGCCAAGAGCTCCGTTTGTTTACCTAGGATCCTGAGGCTGCAGAAGGCTAAGTAAACGTGCTGTAGTCACAAGCATTGTCAGGAGGTGGGTCAGGGCTTGAACTGTGGTATCCCTGAGTACAAGAATCGTGTGCTCTAATCCAGGCAGCCAAAAAGCCGATTAGTGGTTGCAGGGGGTGATGGGAGAGGGACGTGGGGAGCATAATAGGTACAGGGCTTCTTCTTGGGCTTTTGAAAATGTTCTGGGTTAGACTGTAGTGATGATTGCATAACATTGTGCATGTACTAAAAGCCACCGAATTACATACGTTAAAAGGATGAAAATGGTGAAAATTATGTTGTGTGGATTTTGCCTCCATGATGAAAAAGAAAAGCGACAATAAAAAATAGTATGCTTTTTCCCCTCTCCTATGCCATGTCAACTTTCTGGCCAAAGATTAAACTAAAAGTGAATCAGAAATGGGAGCCGGTCTGTAGGTGGCTGTCAGTCTCATTATTCTTCATTAAAACGAGCACTTGGAAATAACCTAAATACCCAACGCTAGGAAATCAGTGAAATAAATGGCGAAATAGCCAAGGAGGGAACATGCTGGAGCTGTTCCAAATTACGTTAAAAAAAAAAAACCCTTTCAACAACACAGCAATGTGCTGGCGATATAATGTTAAAAGACAAGGAACAGGACGCAACACTATGTATAATTATATACAGTGTTTGTGTGTGTGCTTTTTTTTTTTTTTAAAAAAAGGCCTATATGGAGATATGCCAAACTATTAATATCAGATGTTTCTGAGCTATGAGATTATGGAGAATTGTTTTCTTCTCTATACTTTTGCATATTCCAAGTTTCCTCTAATAAGCAGCTACTGCTTTTGTAATAAAAAAAGTACAGTAAAAGTTATTAAAACAAATTTAGCAAAGTTTTCCCTGTACTCTCGCTGGCTCTGGGCATAGTTCCCAGGACCTCTGTTCTCCTCCGCACCCTGCCCAGATAAATAAAAAGCAGATAAATATTTCAAAAGGTCTTGATCTCAAATGCTGCCCAATTCCAGCAGCAAATTAAAGGGACACTGCCCTGCTTACAGGCCCAGGGCTGATTATGGCCCTGGAATGCCCTATTTTGTTTGGGGGGAATGCAAGAGCACCTCTTGGAGATCCAGATGAGCCTTGTGGCAGCAGCCGCTCACCCCCTTCATGGAGGCTAGAGGGGCGTGGATCCAGAAGGCCCCTAAAGTTTCTCCTGCTCAGGACAAGGGATGTCCTATTAAAGGGCTAACTAACACATGACTGTTATCAGTCACTGACACCTCAGTGTGACTGAGCTTGTCAGTTTCCTGAGCATGGATTGATAAGAAGAGAGGGAAGTCACGCCCCCAAGAATAATGATAAAATCCAAGTTAAATTTCTTCAGCTCCTTGGATACTGACTCTGAGAAGTGGCTTTTATAAATATACAAAATTAACAAGGATCAAGGTCATGTCAGGGCAGGGACTCTCAGTCCTGGCTGCACACAGGGACAGCTGGGAAATTTTTTAAAAAGACCAATGCCCAACGCCACCCCCCTAGAGATTCTGACATGACTGGTCTCAGGTGGGGCACAGTCATCAGTATTTTCTTAAATGCCCCTAAGATTCCAGCCAGGGTTGAGAGGCCCTGGGTTTATGTATCTTTTTCTTCCAATAACTCTTTGCTGTTAAAAATAAAGTAATTTATGGGGTGCCTGGGTGGCTCAGTCAGTTAAGCATCTGACTCTCGATTTCAGCCCAGGTCATCAAGCTACTCTGTCAGTGCAGAGCCTGCTTAGTATTCTCTCTCTCTCTCTCTCTCTCTCTCTCTCTCTCTCTCTTTCTGAAAATAAATACATAAACTTTAAACAAATTTAAAAAATAAAGTAATTTAAAGATGCTGTTTCATTTAAAAAAAAGTAATTTAGGGGCGCCTGGGTGGCTCAGTCGGTTAAGCCTCCGACTTTGGCTCAGGTCAGATCTCACGTTCGTGGGTTTGAGCCCCACGTCAGGCTCTGTGCTGACAGCTAGCTCAGAGCCTGGAGCCTGCTTCCGATTCTGTGTCTCCTTCTCTCTCTGCCCCTCCCCCTCTCATGCTCTGTCTCTCTCTGTATCAAAAATAAATAAAACATTAAAAAATTTTTTTAAAAAGTAATTTAAATAAATAAACTTTAAAAATTAAAAAAAATAAAGTAATTTAAAGAGTGCAGCCTGGATGGCTCAGCTGGTTGAGTGTCTAACTTCAGCTCAGGTTGTGATTTTGTGGTTCATGAGTTTGAGCCCTGAGTCAGGCTCTGTGCTGATGGCTCAGAGCCTGGAGCCTGCTTCAGATTGTGTCTTCCTCTCTCTCTGCCCCTCTCCTACTAGTGCTCTGTCTATCTCTCTCAAAAAACGAATAAACATTAAAGAAATTTTAAAAAGTGCAACTAAAAAACCATTCATATTATCTGACAATAAATGACTCCCTCTTTTCTGAAGAATAACTTAGGATGGGGGAGGAAAAAAAAGAAAACATTATCTTACATTTGGGCATATCAGGATTCATAGTTCTAGGTCCACATTCCGCTATATGGAAGAGAGAAAAAGAAAATAATGTGAGATGCAAAGAAAGATTGATTTCAAAAGATGTTACTTATAACATCGAAAACTCTGAGACAGTAGTATCATCTGTTGTTTTTGATTCTCTAAAACCTGGTACAAGTTGAATTTGGTCAAGAAAATAATCAGGTAAATAAGTTTAAACGTACTACTGAGTCTTTAGACATAACACAAGAATGGTTTGATAGCTCTCTGTGTGAATTAGAGCCTTCTGTTGCATAGAGGAGACACACTTTAGCTTTTCAAAACATCTACCAGGAAAACAACATTAAATGCACTAAATGGCCAAGTCTCAGTGAGCCTGAACCATCAGTTGGAAAATCCTGTATTGCTTAGGATGTAAGCTAGCTGTAGTGATGTGGTTATTGACCATCCCCTTGGCAACAGAGGCTGTGGCCCCATCTGTCCCACTCCATCGTTATGGTGACTGGGCCACTCTCTGCTCTGGCTGTACCGACCTTCAGAGCCTTTCCAGGGCAGACTCCCAGGAAGGAATCTGATTGGTTCTAATCATTTTCTAAGTCCTTGATTCAACAACTATTTAGTAAACACCTATGACATACCAGGTTCTTTGCTAGGTGGCAAAGATGAAGCATTAGGCAAAGTGCACCAAGTCCCTGGGATCATAGTGTTTACATTTTAGTGAAGGAAGACAAGAAAAAGGTACACACATGTCTGTATCAAAAGTCAGATGGTGCCACATGCAGAGAAGAATAAAGCATCACGAAGGAAGAGAGAGCAAGAGGAAATGCTCTACGTCATTGAGCAGTAAGGGGGCTTCTCTGGCAAGGTGAACTTCAAGGTGGGATCTGAACACAGCAAGCGAGTGTACTCAGGAGACAGCTGGGAAGAGCTTTTCAGGCAGTGGGGAGGCCAAGAAGCTTGCTTCCTGCATTGGAGGAAAGCAGGAGGCCGCTGTGGCTGGAGCCTGGTGAGAGGGGAGGAGAGGCTGAGAGAAGAGGTGGGAGGCCCCTCAACAGTGGTCTTGTGGACCATTGTAGGGGCCTATCCCCTTCTCCCAAAGTGAGATGGAAGCCCCTGGAGGGTATAGAGCAGAGATGTGATGTGATCTACTTTTCTCCCCAATTTCTCCCCGAATGCACAATATAGAGTTCTGACATACCCCCTTCCCTCAAGCTTCCTCAATTATTTGCATCTTACATTGGTTGTGGCACATCTGTAATAATGGCAAAGCTGATATGACACATTATTATTAACTGAAGTCCATAACTTCCTGGTGCCTATACTCCAGGTTTTGATGTGGATGACAGGACCTACTTTTGTGTTATAAAAGGATCACTCTGGCAGCTGTGGGTGGAACATAGGGACTGGGGATGGCCATGGAGCAAGGGGAGCAGAAGGAAGCCTATTGTAGGTTTCTTGCGGAGGTGAGGGTGACGTGGACCAGGGTGCTGGTACAGAGTGGCCAGGTAGACTTGAAAAAAGTTGCCGATGGATGGCAGGTAGAGAATGGGAGAGAGGAGAGTCAAGGATGAGTTGTTAGCCTGAGTAGCTGGAGAATAAAATTGGAAATACTGGGGGCAGGGAGAGGGGGTGGGAAGTATCAGGAGTTTGGTTTTGAACACATGTGCTTTGAGATCCAAGTGGACATTTTGGACAGGAATTGAATATAGTGGCAGTTAGGGGAAAGGTCTAGACTGACGTATACATTTGGGATTGGCAGCATTTCATAGTTGAACACGGGGCTGCATGAGCTCAACTAGAGGTAAGCATGGATGGTGATGACCAGAGCTGAGCACTGAGCCCTGGGATCTCTTAGTGTTCACAAATCAAGCAAATAAAGTGGGTTTTGTGAAAGAGATTGAGAAGGAGCCAGCAAAGGTGGAAGAGAACCAAGGAGAGTGGTCTTGGACATCCAAAGAAGAATTACCTCAAGGAAGAGAAGAGCCAGTAACCACGTCAAGCACTGTTGAGATCTGGAGGAAGGTGAGGACTGAGATTTGGCCATTAGCATTGGAACCTGATGGCCATGTATGGCTCCTTCGAGAGTAGAAGGTTATAGGAAGAAGTCTAACTAGAATGAGTTTAAAAAATATGGAGAGGAGAAGAGTTCCTCCTTGCAGGAGACACTGAGTGTAGACAACTCTCTGGAGGAATTGTGAAACACAGTGCAGCAAAAGAATGGGGCCATGGCTACACAAGGTCACTGGATGGCAGGAAGATGGCAGGGAAGAGGGAAGGACCCGCATATGTTGTGGATTGCTCAGTCAGCATCCAGTGGAACACACTGGTGGGTGGAAGGGGCAGAGATTTCATACCTGCTATCTTGCCTGCCTAGGGTTGCTCACCCTTGTCTTGTTGGCTATGGCCAAAAGGGGTGTCATGTGGCACCAAGCCTCATGATCCTCTAGATGAGACTCTCTAAGGGTGAGTTATAGTGGCACTCAGTCTCCAGGAGGGACAGTGTTTCTGACTAGCATTTTGTATAGCTAATCTGGAATGATCATTTCTTTAAAGGAAATGACATATTTTTAAATTAACCTAAGGAGGGGCGCCTGGGTAGCTCAGTCAGTTAAGCATCAGCTTTGGCTCAGGTCATGATCTTGTGGTTCTTGAGTTCAAGTCCCATGTCAGGCTCGGTGCTGACAGCTCAGAGCATGGAGCCTGTTTTGGATTCTATGTCTCCTCTCTCTGGCCCTCTCTTGCTCATGCTTTCTCTCTCTCTCTCTCTCAAAAATAAATAAACATTAAAATTAACCCAAGGAAAGCATTTCTTCATGCATAGACTTAAGTGTTTGTTCTTCTGAGGTATTAGAGTCTCCTCTTCACAATCGTAATGCCAGTATTAGTCACACTGCCTTGCTCTGCAGGAGAACTTTATATTCTTCCAAGTGCCTACATGGTCTTGCCATTCAGATCTCTCAACCCAATGGGGTAGGAAAGATAAGTATTATTTCCTCATTTTTCAGTTGTAATCCTAGAAACATCAGAGACTTGCCCAATGCGGTACTAGGAACCTGGTTCCTATAGGAACCAGGGATTAGGGTGGAGGTATCCTAATCCAAGGCCAACAATCTTGATCTTGGCCTGGGGGGCCAGCCTGCTCCAGGCTCTGAAGTGTGTCAGAAAATGTTTTACATACACTGAGATTTAGGGCAGAGTGTGGGCCTACTATGTATGATCCATGTATGGTGGTGTGATTGATGCCTATAGAGGTTAAGTTGGAGGTCATGGTCCAGAGAGCATAATCAGGAAGCTTTGATGCACGCAGAGGACCCTAACTGGCTTAAAGAACCTGAGAAAGCCATTATATTAACACCTTCATGTGACAAATGGGAACTTCAAGGCTAGAGAGCAGAGTGACAGCCAGCTCAGTGTCTTAGTTCCCGATCCAATTACTTCTCCTCTTCAAAAATTCTCCTCACTCTTATTCGGGAGTTTCCCAAAGTCTGGATAACAGTGGTGAAGAGACCATGGACATATTTTGGTTAATGGGGCCCTGTCAGTATGTCAGGCCTTGAATCCCACTTGATGGAGGCTTTATCCCTTGTCACAGGGACCCAGCCTCCTGGACACTCTGCTCTGGATGAAGTGTGGCCTCTGGCATTACCTCCAACCTCCCTATCTTTCTAGACCCTTCCAACTTGCTCCCAGGCCTCCAGAAACCTAGGACCACCTTCTGCCCTGAGGCCCTCCCGGTCCTGCACAGAGTAGCTGTTTTTTTCTTTTGGGAGAAATCATCACTTCAAAGGGAATGGGTCAGAAAGGGCGATACTTGCTCCCAGGGGTCTTGGGGGCTAAGGTCTTCCAGGTGTCCTGTCTATCCCCAGGCCTCCTTTCCAGCTACCCAGCCAGGCTTTGTTAGCTCTCTGTCTGTCTGTCTGTCTCTCTCTCTCTCTCTCTCACCATCTTCCCCTGGCACACCATCCATCAAACCAACTGAGTCACTTGGAAAATGTGAGAAA
The DNA here is from genome assembly GCF_006229205.1 of Suricata suricatta. NCBI lineage: Eukaryota > Metazoa > Chordata > Mammalia > Carnivora > Herpestidae > Suricata > Suricata suricatta. Next base: position 93,009,119 of record NC_043703.1, on the reverse strand, counting down.
TTACTGTAAGGCCACAAAGATGATGCAGAAAACTGAGGTCAGAAATAAATATAAAAGGCTTCTATGGGGAGTGCTCTCTGGAGAGGTTCCCTGGTTGGGACAGAATGGGCCAGAGAAGTTGAGCCCTGGGGGTAGGGTGACGCATTCCAATGGCGATGGCTGAGGGGGAGGGGGTATGAAGCATTGGTGTGTCCAAATACGGTAATTTTGGTAGCTGTTCCTTGTTCCGGGTATGAACATGTCAGTTCCTTATTCTGGGTGAAGGTGTTTCGTTGTTCTGGGGGGAATATTGAGGTGGGGAGGTCGTCCTTGTTGTCCAGCGTCTGAAGGTCACACCTGCCTGTGGCCAAACATCCCGACCCTTTTGGTGTAATGGGCAACCACTCAAATCTGGCTACTTCCTGCTGCAGTGGGGTGGTGTAGGGGGTCATTGGTGGTTGGGATTTCAGTTGGGAGGCAGGTATACGGTGAAGTAGGAGCTGATTGACTGTGACCCGGGAGACTTCATGGTTCCGTTCCTGGAGAAACTTTAGGATGCAAGGAGCCAGCATTAATAAAAGGCAAAGGACTAGGAGGAGTCCTAAAATTGGCATAACCAGGTTAGGAGAGTAGAACGCCACAAGTCGGGCATGGGGTTTGGCTGTCGTTGACATCTTTGAAGGTTCTCCTTGAGTTTTGTGAGAGCGTTGATATTAGTTTCAACTACCCTGGATTCAAAAGCAGAATTCTTCATGGAGGAAAAGGCAGGTTCCCCCTTTGTCTGTGGTGAGATTTTGGAGGGCCACTTGGGCGACAGAGATAATTTGGCTTGGGACAGATGCCAGGGATTCTGCTGAGGCCTCAAATGCCAGCTGAAGTTTTTCAGTGAGGTCCCTAGAAGTTCTGGTAGAGTAAATGAGAGCCCCATTATCCAGCCCTGTAGCCACTAGGGAAGGAGCTAAAGAGACCCCCTACAATGAGGGGTAAAAAAATTGCTCATTTGGATTGTGTTGGGATTGGATGTGGTGAGGAGAGGAAGAAAAATTCAACTTGGCTATACAGAGTGAGTTGGGGGACCAAGGAAACAGGTACACACAAGAGAGCTTGAGTTAAGTTGAATGTTTTGGAAAGGGTCCCATTACACCAAAAGAACATCCCTGGGGGGAGGAGCATATTGGGATCTGGGTTGGTGATAGTGGTATTACAGAGGGCCATGTTGGGAGTTGAGTAGCAGACAGCAAATTGGGCGTTTAAGGGATCCTGAGTGGAGAGATATTTTGGAGATTAGTTTGGGGTAGAGGTGAGTGTTAGTGAGGTAGAGTTGAAAGATAAGGGTAGGGGGGCCGTTATTAAGGGGGGGTGATTTGGAGCCACGCACATGAAGCAAGTGGATAGGTTTGTTATGTCCGTGATATTGGCCAATTGAGTTCCGAGGTGGATTAAGGAGAGCCAGGAGAATGGGTCCACTTGTGTAGGAGAGGGGTACTGTAGATGTTTTTGGAGGGCCTGCTCTTGGTGTTGTATGGTTTCAGATTGATCCTGGAGAAGGGTAGTTATGCGAGTATAGGATCAGAAAATGTTAAGATTGGCCATGGGGTAGGAGCCGAAATGATATTTGTATAGTTTTGCTTGTACCCTTTTAGCCCACCTGTTATCCCAAGGATCAGGGATGTTTAAGTAGTATGATTGGCAGTTGTCAGTGAGGCGCCAGTGGTCCCAATAATAATCTTTATAGGGACTTTCTTGCTCTGTTTGTGGGGTGGTTTTGTTTTGTTTTGTTTTGTTTTTTTACAATAGTTAGAGGGACAGCCTCCGTTAGTTTGGACCCAGGTATTACGACATTGGGGGTAGGTTTAATCATAAATGAAACAAACCGTTGGTCTTGACCAGCCTCAGGTTAGAGAGTTAAAGTTAGGGAAGGGTAAGGAGACTCAGGCCTGGCAGCCCTGTGGTTGGTAGTCTGCCTGGGAGAGAAGTCGAGTGTAGGTAGCTCCTCGCTGAGACCAGGTTTCTTATAAGTAGAAGCGCCATTGGAAAGTGTTAGAGGGTTTGGGGATTGTTAGGGGCAGGAATGGGAGGTTGAGAAGAAGGACCATGGCTAATGCAGAGTTTAGTAGGCCCCAGAAGCTGGGTTGACCAATCATTTTGAGGGTTTTGCGGGGGGTGCCTGTTTGAGTCATGACAGATGGGTACCAGCAAGTATGACCCAACAGTTTGGCTGTAGGAGGGAGAGTGAGTATGACAGTATGTGGCCCAGTCCACTGAGGGTTGAGTGTATGTGGCTGGAGTTCTTTAAGGAGAACCTGGTCTCCTGGTATTAATGGGGTTTCAGAAAGTGGGCCTGTTTTTGTCATTTGGGGTTGGTTAACAGTTATCTGCATCTTGTCTAAGAAGGCTCCAAAGGAGGGATAAGTAGGGTAGGTAGTTTATTAGGGGAGAGGTATTAACAAGGAAGGGAGTGGGTAAGAGGGTAGCTGGATTGAGTGTGGGGGAAAGCAACAGAGTAAAGTGGGGGTTTTCAATAAGGAGAAGGTGGAACATTTGGACCTGAGAAGGACCGAGGCGGGCCAGGGATTTATGGCCTAGAAGTTCAGAGAGGTGATGAGAGGAGAAGACCGTTAGGGGTAGCCCCAGATTGAGTTTGAGGGCCTCTTTTGTGCGTTCGGCAGCTGCCACCAGAGCTCGGAGGCAAGGCTGCCACCCTCTGACCATAGGGTCTAGTTTGTTTTGAAAGATAAGCAAAGGCGTGGTAGATGGGGCCCAGTGGCTGGGCCAGGAGCCCTGTAGCCACCCCTATGCATTCATCGGTAAATAGGTGGAAAGGACGGGAGGGGCTGGGGAAAGTGAGAGTGGGGGCAGTGGTTAGGGTGTTTGGAAAAATGCCGTTTAACTCGGGCAGAGGATGTGATGGGCCATGGGGGTTTCCCTGGCAGCTTTGTATAGAGGCTTGGCCAAGATGGCAAAGTTGGAGATCCAATGTCGAAAGAACCCTACTAATCCCAGAATGGAAAGGATCTGATCTGCGGTTTGGGGAGGTTGGAGATCCCGCAGAAGTTGGATGCGATCAGTGGTGAGTCCCTTGGAGGCGGGTGTTGAGGAAGTGCCTAGGTATGTGACAGTGGGAGTACGTAGTTGTGCCTTAGATGGAGAAACGCAGTAGCCCTGCATGCCCAAAAAGTTTAGGACAGTGGTGGTCCCTTTTTGAGAGTGAGGAAGAGAAGGGCTACATACCAAGTAAGAGGTCATCTATGTACTGGAGGAGGATATTTGGCTCTAGATCACAAGACGTGAGGTCACTGGTGAGGGCCTGTCCAAATACGTGGGGGCTATCTCTAAAACCCTGTGGAAGGACCGTCCAAGAAAGCTGACACGAGGTGCGGGTGTCAGGGTCCTCCCAAGTGAAGGCAAACACAAGGTAAGAATCTGGGTGTAGAGGCACCGTGAAGAAAGCGTCTTTGAGGTCAAGGACGGTAAAGCGTGTGGTAGAAGGTAATGTGAGAGAGAAGGGTATAAGGATGTGGGACTAGTGGGTGTAGGGGCACTACTGCCTCATTTATGAGGCGGAGGTCCTGGACCGGCTGGTAGGCCCCTGACGGCTTTCCGACGGGAAGAATGGGGGTATTGCATGAAGGGGGGGGAAGTTAGTAGGAATAAGGAGCCCTGTTCTAATAGGTGGGTAATGATAGGCTTAAGGCCCCACCTATGGGCTTCTGATATGGGGAACTGGGCCTGCGAGGGAAAGCTAACTCCCTGTTTAAGGCGAATGTGGACGGGTTGGTAGTGAGTAGCGACCACTGATTTGGAAGTGTCCCAAACAGACCGGGTGACAGGGTCAGGGAGGGAAAGGATGTGAGAGTCGGGATCTGGAGAGAGAAGAGACATCAGTCAGAGCGTGGTTTGAGCAGAAAGGGGGTGGACACAAAAGGAGATCCCCAGTTTTTGGAGCAGATCACATCCCAGGAGGGGTACAGGACATGACAGAATAACAAGGAAGAAGTGTGAGAAGGGGAATCCATCAAGAGAGCAAGAAAGTGGAAGGGTTTTAACTGGGCAAGAGGAGGTGCTGTCAATCCCCACCACTGAGACTGGTGAAGGGAGAGTAGGGCCAGAGTGAGATGGCAAAACCGAAAAGGCAGCCCCTGTGTCCACAAGAAAGGAAATGGACTAACCCACTGCCTGGAGCGTTGCCCTGGGCTCAGTGAGAGTGACGGGGGGGGGGGTCCCCGAGTTCAGGCCTCGTCAGTTGTCTGTCAACCCAAGGAGTTCGAATGAAAGGATTGTCTGGTCAGATGGTGCCCCCCCCCTCCCCGCCCCCCGTGGAGGTGCCGATGACGATCTGACTGAAGGACAATCTGACTTCCAGGGCCCCATCTGTCTGCTGGCCGGGCAGGGCGTGGTTGGGGTCCCCGGGTTGGGGCATTGGCGAGCCCAGTGGCCCTTGTTACCGCACTTGAAGCAAGCCCCTGGTGGTGTGGACTTTGTGGAGACCCCTATTTGTCGGCCCCGGAGCCTGCTGGCCTCAGGGCTGCCACCAAGGCCTGGGTTTGGAGTGCTACCTTCTGCTTTATGCGAGCCTGGTGACAGGCTTCAGCCGTCTCCTCCCGAGCATTAAAGACTTTAAGAGAAATTTTCACCAAATCCTGTATTGGAGTTTGAGGGCCCTCTTCTGCACCTTTCAGTTTTTTAAGAATGTCGGGAGCCGACTGGGTAATAAAGTGGGTAGTGAGAACTTTGGCTCCGGCTGGGGAAGTAGGGTCAAGATGAGTGTTTTGGGTAAGAGCCTCAGTGAGAAGATTGAGCGGAGTTTTCTCGGGGCCTTGTAAAACTTCTCTTAACTTATGGAAGTTGACTGCCTTGTTAGAGGCGGCCTGCATTCCTACCAGGAGGCATTGAAGCATTCGGTCCCGCCCACGGCACCCCTCCTGTCCTGCCTGACAGTCCCATCCAGGGTCTACTGCTGGGTGGGCGAGGGCCCCCATGGGCACAGTGGGGTTTGTGAGGTGAACCTGGTCTGCATGGTCTGGGGCTGCTGCCAGGATGTGGTCTCCTTTTTCAGGGGACAGGGTAGATGACTGGATGACAAAGATGTCTTGCCAAGTGAGGTCATAAGCCTGGGTGAGGTATTGGAACTTTTTAATGTAGGCTGCGAGATTAGCAGAAAAAGATCCCAAGAGCTTTTCTATTTGAGATAAGTCCTGGAGGGAGAAGGGGACGTGAACTCGGACCACACCCTCTGCTCCAGCGACCTCTCTGAGAGGACAAAGAGGATTAGGGTTGGGAGTTGTTTGGGAGCCGGTTCCGGGTGGCCACAGGCGGGGAGTCAGGAGTTGTAGTGGGGCTGGGAGGGGAGTAGGAGGGTATGGAGGTGGGAGGTGTAGGGGGTGGTAGAGTAGGTTGTAGGGGGGCCCGATGGAGGTAGGAGATCAGGATTAGGGTACAGGGGTGGCGTAGGGTGGAGAGGGGGAAGTAACAATTTTGGGAGGGTCTGAGACAGGTGACAGAGCAGTTTCAGCCTCTCGGGTAGGGGGGTGAGGAGTTCTGGGCAAGAGCACTTAGGCTGTGGAGCATGTGAAACAAAGGGAGGGACAAGATCATAGATCCCAAAAGGCCTGAACATATGGAACCTCAGGCCACTTAGCCATCCTTCGACAGAAATTGTCCAGATCCATTAAAATGTGGAAGTCGATGGTCCCCTCGGGTGGCCATTGAGACTGGTTTTCTAACTTGTATTGGGGCCAAGCCTCCATGGATAAAAAGATGAGGTGTTTACATTTGAGATCCTGTGACTATCCAAATAGGTCGAAATTGGCGAGGAGGCAACCCAGAGGGGTTTTTGGAATTGAATTTGGATTGGGTCGTTCCCATGGTCTAATTCCCGGGCAATAGGAGAAGGACAACAGACGTTCCTGAGTTTGAAACTCTGACTTCGCAACGGAAGAGCAATGGAGGACTACGGGCATCTCCTTAGTCAACCAGGCTCGGCAGCCAACACTGGCGGAGGATACCTCTGATGCGGCGGCGATTATGGACAGAGGTCCCAGAAGGGGGAAGACCAAGGGCAAAGTCCCTCAGACTATTTTGGTGGATGGGGAGAAATCAACAGAACAAAACAAAGACGGACTTAGGAAAGGAAAACACTCGCTTAGCCGTCTGGCCGCTCTCCTCGAGGAGAATTAGGTGCCTCTTGGCTTTGGCAGGTGGGTATAAACCCCAGACATGGAACAGACCCTGGGCCTGATTCTGCTCTGAATCTTATGAGGTCACCACAGAACCGCAGATGGGGGTCCAATCAAACTCCGTAGGACCCGGTCTGGTGGAGCCACACAGACAGGCACACACATGCACACAAAGTCTAGGCTTACCCTGTGAGAGTTTTGAAGAGGGGATGTCTGCCTTTGGAAGAGGAGTGGTGCCGACCAACGCCAGGGACTCAAAACTCTTCCCGGGTTTCCGTCCCAAATGTAAGGCCGCAAAGACGATGCAGAAAACCGAAGTCAGAAATAAATGTAATAGGCGTTTATTGGGAGCGCTCTCCGGCGAAGGCGAAGTTCCCTGGTCCGGACCGAATGGGCCAGAGAAGTGGAGCCCCGGAGGTAGGGTGACGCGCTTCTAAGGTGATGGCTGAGGGGGAGGGGGTATGAAGCATTGGTGTGTCCAAATACGGTAATTTTGGTAGTTATTTCCTGTTCCGGTGCAGACATGTCAGTTCCTTATTCTGGGTGAAGGTGTGTCGTTGTTCTGGGCGGAAAGCTCCTTGAGTGGTCTCCTGGGAAGTTTCTGGGTGGGGCCTATTGAGATGGGGAGGTTGTCCCTGCTGTCCCTTGTTGTCGGGGCATCTGAAGGTCACACCCGCCTCCTGGCCAAACTATCACTTCATAAAGAACTGCCCTGGGGAAATGGACTAGTAAAAGACTTTAAATAAATGATTTCATCTCACGCTTAATTTAATAAGAACTATGCCCACAGTATCTCCACTAGTAAGGGAGATAGACAGCAGATAAGTGGACACGAAGAGCAAGCTGTCAGCTCTGAGGCATGTAATCTCCATGAGTCCAAATGTCTCTCTCCTAATGCAAATGCGGCTGTGCCAGGGAAACAGTTCTCTGCCTATCCCTGAGAGAGGAGAAAGCCCTGGGAATCAGGCCAACCTGATGTCAATCCCAGATCTGTAGAACTCTGGGCAGATGACTTAGCTTCTCTGAGTTATATTCCAGAAATGGAAGAACAATACTTAACCTTATCCATTACACACCACCGACACAGACACACACAAACACACACATGCCAAGTGCCAGCCCCCATGCCAAATGCTGGGAACACTCAGTAAGGACTAGTATGACAGGAACACCACAGGCTGAAGTGAAATGGCAAGAAGACTGTAAATGACAGGGCAGGAACAGAGGGGCTGGCTGGTCAACCTTTACCATCCTGAACAAAAAGGTGCTACTGGCATTTGATGACATTGTGGTCAGGAATCCTGGCAAGTCAGAGCCCTGCCCTGTTTATCATTTCTTCTCTCTTCCTCCCAGCCCCAGAAAGTTCCCAGAGGAAGGAAGAGGAGCCAAAAGGGAATCAAAATTACACTTATGTGCTGCACAAATGCAGATCTTGAACAAAAGCTGGGTTGAAGCATGAAGCTCAGACTGTGAACTGAATAAGACTTCCTCCTTCCTCCTAGGCCCACATCCAAAGTTTGTGAGCTCACCAATTTCTGTCTGGGCTGCATGGTAGAAGTCAAGGACAGAGGGGAGTAAAAGGCCAGATTTGTAGAGTAAGACACGGCCTAATTTCCTCAGCCGACTTGCCTATCTAGCCAGATGGAGAAAGAAAAGTGAATGCATGTGACCCATTAATGCACAGCATTTCGCCCACCTCCTCAGGTTAGTTCTCTCTATGGAGAACTAGGAAGAGGAGAGGAGTGGAGGTAATCAGGAATTCTCCTTTCTCCTATATGAGTCAATCTAAGAATCCGGAAGCCCGATGGGAAACCCCTGAGTGCTCTACAACCAGAACACTGGCAAAGCAAGATTTGCATCTTTAAGAAGTGCTGGCTTTCTTCCCCCAAGATCAACCCAGAAAATCTGTGAGATAGAAAACTTGTGGGAACCCCCAGGGATGACAGGAGCTATTTTGATTTGTTGTGTGCAAACGCTCTCTGGCTTCTAGCACCCCTTGGGACAGTGAAATAGAAAGAGCTGTCGGCAATCCACAACTGGTTCTCCGCCATTAGTTCTGTGAGTCAACCCCCATATTTATGGTGCCTCGGAGGTGAAATCGGGGCAGTGCAGAGCCCTGCCTGTGGGCTCAAGTGAAGCCAACAAAATGTGGTGGGGACCAACTGGCTTGCTTTTTCTTATCCCATCTCCTTCCCACCCGCAGGGATGGGGAATTACATTCTAAGGAATGTCTCCTCCGAAAGCACTTCTGTGTCTGGGGTGTGGAGACCCATTTTTATGGGTCTTTGAAAGCATCATGGATGCCAGGCACTAGGCCTGTTATGGTGAATGGATAGAGAACTGTGGTTTTCTGCTGCCTGAGGCTCTCTCAAGTTTTATTCACTGGCCGTCCCTTGAGCCTTTTGGAATCTTCCCTCCCACCCCCTGTAATTATTGCCTAACACAGTAGCCAATATACATAGGAGAAAACAAGCCCCCAGCCAAAATACCTGGCTACTTAAAGAGCTCATAAAAAAGGAACCAAGTAGAAATATTAGTTATAAACACCTAATGTTTCAAACAAAGAACACAGGAGATGATTAAATAGCAGGATGGTCACAATTGAGACATGAATTCATAAATCAGAAGACAAAATTGAAAAAAAATCCCAAACAGAAAAAGGAAAGAAAGAGAAATAGGTAAAGAAAGTTGAAGAGATGTGTATTTTAGAGGTAGAAATGCTAATATCTGGACTAGGAGTTACCAGAAAGAGACAGAAATAAAAAGAGAGACAAAAATAAAAAGTAGCAGAAACGTATTTCCTGAAATTAGAAAAGGAAAAAAAAAGTTGAACAGCCTCAGATCCAGAGGACCTGCAGAGTGTCAAAGAGGAAAACATGAAAAGGCTCACACCCATCCACAGTGCAGGGCTCTTAAGACCATTAAAGACACAAATCCTAAAAACGTAGAACGTTCATCAAGCTGCCTGGATATGAAATCAATACTCAAAAGTCCGTTGCATTTCTACCTACCGGCACAAATAACTAGAAAATGCAATTGAAGGGAAGGTAGCATTGACAATTGCATTGAAGCATGTAAAATATTCAGGAATAAATGTAACAAAAGGCACCAAAGACCAGAGGAATGGTATTAAGAGATATTTTTAAAGGATAAAAAATGGGGAAAAATACTAAACTTAAGGACAGGAAAGCTGATTATCATACAGTTGTCAATTCTTTCTAATCTGATCTACAAATTGACTGGAATTCCACTGAAAATCCATTAGGAGGTTTTTTCCCCCTTTTTTTTAGAAATTGAGAAAATAATTCTAAAATTTATTTGGGAAAGTAGAGGGCCAAGAATAGCCGGAGCACTTCTGAAACAGATGATCAGGAGGAAGAATGGCCTTCTGAAGACTTATTTTGAAGCTATCATCCTTGAGACCGTGTGGCACACTCCACACAGTTCAGGGGTCATCAGGCTGAGCCATCAGTACAGCAGAGAGCTCAGAGACAGGTTCACACGGTGTGGGACCCTGGTCCAAGTCAGATATCATACATTCAACTGATGGGGAAAATGAAACTGGGAAAAAAATGATCACCCAAAAGGAATAGATTAAATCAGATCTCTTCTTCCTAACTACATGTGGATTAAAGACTTAAAATTTCAAAAACTTAAATTATGCTTAGTAAAAAAGACGAATATCTTTTATACTTGAGGTAGAGAGGGATGCCTTAACATACAAAAATCATTGCCTCAAATATGAAATCTGATTAAATAAAGATTATTTTGCTTTTCAAGAGACAACTTGAACAGGGTTAAAAAAACAATTCATACATTGGGAGAAGGTATTTGCAATATATGCGATTGACCATGATTAGTATCAGAATATATTCATATATATATGACAAGGGACATTTTTAATAAGAAGATGGGCCCAATCAAACCAACAGAAAGATGGATATGAGCAGGGATTTCACAGAAAGGAAGCACATTTGGCCAATAAACATATACGGAGATGTTCATCATCATTGGTGAGCAGGGACGCACAAATAAAGACCATAATGAAATACCATTTCACACCTGTTCAATTAGCAAAACATTTTTAAAAGTCTGACCATACAAAGTTGTGGAGTATGCGCATCCACAGCCACATGGTCTTTTGTGCATTGCCAGTGAGGGTCTACATCAGTGGAATCATTTTGAAAAATAGTTTTTGCATTATTTCCTTAACGTTTCCAACACAACCAACGCCCCAGATTTTCACTCACTCACACAGACTCAGGAAACATGTGCAAAAGTATTCAGAGCAGCACTGTTCTCAGTAGCAAAAATCTGCCAACAAGCCAAATGTCCATCGACACAGAGGGGTCAATCACAGTGTGGCATATTCTCGTGTATGAGTTAAAATAAATGCACTGCAATGATAGACAACAATGTGAATAAAGTCAGCAAAGCAAAATATCAAGTGAAAATAGTAAGTCCCCACCCTGTTCCACACAGCATGGCATCGTTTTTATAAAGTTACTAATAGGTAAAATTTTATAAATACATTTTAGGAATTACATAGATCCACTAAGACTCTTAAAAAGGAGTACAATTTTGGGAGTGTTTGCTGTATAATTGGATTTAATGAAATGTTTAGAGGTGCAGTAGGCATGACTTTGAGTAGATAATGAAAGAAAATGCAAAATGCTAATTGATTCATGATGTGGTTTCATCTTAGCTTGGGCAAACCATGCAGTATTTAATACATAGTAGCAGAATATTTACTATTGAAGCTTGAAAAGATGTGAGA
>NC_043703.1:92841081-92998087 GCF_006229205.1 Suricata suricatta | reverse complement strand
TAGGCATGACTTTGAGTAGATAATGAAAGAAAATGCAAAATGCTAATTGATTCATGATGTGGTTTCATCTTAGCTTGGGCAAACCATGCAGTATTTAATACATAGTAGCAGAATATTTACTATTGAAGCTTGAAAAGATGTGAGATCTTTGTGTGCAATCTTTCATTTATGCATGTGAGAGGGTTTTCTTTTCTTAATATTTTTACATTGTAGTACTTGTTTTCCTTGTTGGGGTGTTTGCTTATTTAATACATTCCATCAAGGACAGAAAAAAAAATGTTAGCTCTACTAAAAAAAAAAAAAAAGGAGTACAAAGAAACAAAGATGTGAGATTCAGGATTATTACCACCTGATGTGAGGAGCAGGGAGGAAAGGTTAGGTGTGAGGAGTGACCATATCATTAGATGTAAATTCAGAGAGACAGGAGTAGATCAGTGCTGTCAGAGGCCTGAGGGCGCCTGGGGGGGTGAAGGGGAGAGATGGCTAACATATACAGGGTTTCTTTTTGGGGTGATGAACAGGCTGTGGAGTTAGATAATGGTGATAGTGACGCAACTTGGTGAATATATAAAATCCACTGAATTATATACTTAAAAAGTGAGTGTTATGATCTATGAATTATATCTCAGTTAAAAAAAGCAAGAAAAATTGTATTATAAAACTACAGTAATTAAAAACAAAACTCCAGTAATTAATATAGTGTGTACTTGGTTTAAAGATAGATAGCCAATCAATGGAACATTGAAATAAATAAATACATCCACATATATGTGGACAATTGATTTTCAACAAAGTGGAGAAAGGACAGTCTTTTCAACAAACAATGCTTGAAAAACTGGATATATGTATAAAAAAAAAAGAAAGAAAGAAAAGAAGGAAAGAAAGAAAAAGAAATGAGCTTTGACCTACCTTGAACTACATAAAAAATTTAACTCTAAATGGATCATAGATCTCAATGTAGAATATGAAATTATTATAAAAGTTCTAGAAGAAAACACAAGAGAAAATCTTTATGACCTTGAAGTAAGCAAGCATTTTTTAGGTGCAACGCCAAATGCATGATTTCTTTGATTTAAAAAGGGAATTTTTAAAAAAAAGACCAAATGGTAAATTGGGCTTCATTAAAATCAAGAACTTCTCTTTGAAACACAGAGAAGAGCATGAAAAGACAAGCCACACATTGGAAGAAAATATTTGCAAATCACATTTCCAAAAATGGAACTTTAATCCAGAATATGTGCAGAACTCTCAAAACTCTGTAAGAAGTTTTGACCAACAACAACCCAATAAAAAACGGGCAAAAAATTTCAAGTGATGCTCTACCAATGACAATATGCAAATGGAAAATAAGCACATGAAAAGATGGCAAACTTCATTAGTTCTTAGTGAAATGCAAATTAAAGCCACAATGAAAGGCTGATACTAATTTTAGGATACCTATAATTAAAAAGACTGATCATATCAAGTATCATGATGATGTGGAACAACAAATTCTCATGTGTTGCTGGTGGGAATATAAAACAACTACTTTGCAAGCGAGCCTGACGGTTTCCTAAAAAGTGAGACACACCCTACCATATAGCTCAGTCATTCCACTGCTAGATATTTGCCCGAGAGAAATGAAATCAGATGTATACATAAAGACTGTTCATGGAGGCTCATAGCAGCTTTATTTGTAACAGCACCAAACTAGAAGCAGTGCAAATGTCCATCAACAGGTGAGTAGATAAAAAAATCATCACACACACAAACAAACCCAATGGAATACTACTCAGCAATGAAAAAGAATGAACTATGGAAACACACAACGACAATCTCAAAATAATTAGGCTGGGTGAAAGAATCCAACAAAGAGTATTTGCTGTATGATTTTATTTATATAATATTCCAGTTAATGTAAACTCTCTTACAATGATAGGAAGCAGATCAGTGGTTCCTTGAGGATGGGGGTGTGGTGGGCTTAGAGGTAAGGATCGATGACAAAGGGGGTACGATGACTCTTCTGGTGACCATGGCTATGCTCAGTATCTCAATTGTGGGGATTGTCCCATGGGTATAAACATATCTCAAAACTGAATGAATCGTCCACTTGAGATATATGTGATTTATCATTGTTGTTTATCCCTTGGATGAAGATACTGGCCTGTGTCCATAACTGGAAGCTCAATGATGGGTATAGGAGAGTTCATCATACCATTCTCTCTGTCTTTGCATATGTTTGAAATTTTGCCCATTAAAAAGAAAAAAAATGTCCATAATGGTGATGGTTTTAAAAATATGTTCACAAATTCTTTGATCCTCCTCCCTTCCACAGGTGAAGTCCAACTCCAACCCTTAAGTGTGTGCCGTATTTAGGACTGGCTTCTAATGCACAGAAACAGGAGGCAATGGTGCATGATGTCAGAAAGTAGGTCAGAAATGACAGTGCAGTTTCCCCTTTTCTTTCCTTCTTGGATAGCTCACTCTGGAGGAAGCCAAGTACCTCATCATGAGGATACTCAAGCAGCACTCATGGCAAGGAACAGAGGCCTAAGGTTAACAGCTAGTGCAGAACCGAGTTCTCCTGCTAATGGCCATGGCAGGAAATGTAAAAGTGAGTCCTCCAGCCCAATCGAGCCTTCAGATTACAGTGCAGCCCAGCCCAAATTTTGACTGCAATCTCATAAGAGACCTGAGCCCAGAGCCACACAGCTCAGCCATTCCAGAATTCCCAGCCCATAGTAACGTTGTGAAAACAAATCTTTGTTGTTTCAAGTCACTATGTTTTGCCATTGTTTGTCAGGCAGCAACAACTAATATACTAACATTAAAAAAAAAAATCAAAAGACAGGAAGAAAAAACCCAGATGAAACACGACTGAGCATCTTAACCAAGTCAAAAGTTTCATTCCAGTGTTAGCTTCTACAAAACGTGTCTATGGCTGATCCAGGCCTCACCTGTGCCTCCCCTTTTATGACCAGCTGCATGCACCCCCCACCTGGTCTACGCAATTAGTCCACACTACTCTGCACAATCTCATCTCCCCAGAGCCAGTCTCTGTATCTCCAGGGAGCCTTACAGACTCTGAAGGTCATCCCCTGCTTCCCTCATAACACAAAGTTCAGGGCAAAGCTCATGGGAATATATACTTTTTGGTAGATACAAGTCAGGGAATTCAAACAGTGCCATTCTCTACCTCATTTAAATTAGAGGAAAAGCAGGCATTTCTTTCTTGAGAGTTTTGTCTCATTCCAAAGAATGATGACACCAAAAGCCAACAATGTTCAGAGGTAAGGATTTTCATCTCTGTTTTATCGATGAGGAAATGGAGCCACAGAGAAGTGAAGTAGCCCCTGCAAGTTAGCACATCTGGAAAGTGGTAGCGTCACTACTGGCTGTCAAGTCTGGCTTGCATGGGTGCTGGTGTGCTCACAAGAAGTCCATACCAGGGTCCACCATTAACTGATGAGGGAGGTCAGACCCACGAGTTGGGGAACAGCATGTTCATTACGATCACTTGGCTGTGTTGGTCCTCCCTGCCCAAGATAACCTTCCCAATCCTCTGAGCTTCTCCCTGGTGAACTGCCAAACCCACTTCTGCTCTCTGCATCACCTTCCCAGACCCTCTAACCCACCATGCTCTTCCCTCTCCAATGTAAGACAGCACTGCTGGGATCCGGCACCACTTTCTGAACAGATTACCCATTTCTTTGTGTGAGCAGCTTAGGTGTACCTAGATCCTCTGTCCACGGGGCAGGAAACACATCGCAGAGATTTCCCCCATGGTGCTGGTGCCGGAGCCGTGTGAAGAGACTATGGCTTCACAGCCATCACCTCTGGGCCTCTGAGATATGAGGACTCTGATTTTAGGTGAGCTGAGAAATCACAGCTCAGAGCTTGTGGCTGCTCTCAGGAATCTCCAGCCTGGCTCCCAGACCCAAACCATCAAGCCAGGCTGCCCTCAGGGGGTCACCTCCTCCTGGTCCATCCCTCTGTGGGAAGATTTCTGAACATACTGGAAAGACCACATAGTTTTGTACCGTGGCTGCAGAGGCAGGGTCCGGAGGCCCTCTTCCTCTTTACTTCCTCCCCGCCCGCCCCACCCAGGCATGTGGAGCCCAGGGCCCTGGGGGTTCAGAGGTGGAGGGTGGCTGGAATGCGGGCTCCAGAAGGTGGGAGGGAACTGCTCTCTCTGCCCCCACTCTCAGGGCTACAGAAGTCCTTTGGGATAGCTAGGTCAGAGGGCCATGCCTGCCCAGGGCTCCTCTTCCCAAACCAAGATCCTCCCCTATGTGGAACACTGCTCTTCCAGGTCACAGTGTTTCTGTGTGACCTTGGGGCCCAAGAGCCAGGGGAGACAACTGCAGACAGAGGGTCTCTTATCACCACTATCTTGAAGGGATGAGGAGCTAGGGACATAAGAGGGTAAAAGGCAGTCCCTCAGTCTGGCAGGAGGTAGGTACCACGTTTAAAAAGGATGTCTTTTTAAGACAACAGCTGGGGGCATAAAGCCAGATGGCCACTGCACTCCTTAGGGTGCCAGGAGCTCAGAGCAGGGAGACAGACAGTGGCCTGAGGTTATGAGCATGGGGATCTACTCCCAATGGTCTTAATGAGTATGGGAGTGGGACACCAGGAGGGTTCTCAGACGTTTCTGAACCATGATTTCCTGGTCTCAAAAACTGTGGGGCTAACAATGCCTATTTCCTGACTTTACCTTGAGACTTGAGTGAGAGCGTGTGTGCAGCCTGCACAGAGACACCAAGGTCCACAGTGTGAACAGTCCTGCTCCGACTCGCCGGTATCCAGGGAGCATTCCCTAGCAAAAACTGTTCCTGGCAGCCCTTCTCTTGAAGGAGAGTAAGGGCTGGAGAAAAGGTACAGAAGCAAGATTGGGCAAGCCTTATGCAGCAAAGGACGAACCCGCTCATCCATGGTCCACACTGAGTGAGATTGCAGGAGGGGTTGGGGCCACTGTGTCCCAGAGATGCCTACACAGAGGGACTCTAGACCCTCTGTATGATGGGCTTTCCCCTGTCCCATGCCACTGCCAGAGGGGCCCAGAACAGAAAAAAAGCAGAAGCAGACAAGGAGGAGGCCAGGCCCAGCCTTGGTGTGCTTTCTCCTATGGCTGGGCTCTGCCCTGCCAGGGTCCAGATATCCACCGATGGGATAACTGTTTCTACTTTGCCCAATGGGCTAGCGATGGCCCTCCATCTACCTTGTTCCAGTCTGACTCCCCAGCACCTAGCACTATGCCTGGCATGTAGTAGGTGCTCAATGAATATTTATCAAATGAATTAAAGGTATACTGAGAGGGCAGACCCGAGTGCACATGCAGACACAACACATACACACACCACATGTACAGACATACAAACAAGGATTCTCACAGAAGCAGGTGTGACTGTAGGCAGAGGGGAGCCTAGTGGGGAAGTTTGGGTTAGGCTGAGCTTAACTATTCAGAGAAGGGAGGGACATTGAAGGAGAGGGGATGTGGGGGCAGCTGAAAGAAAGGCACTGAGGGGTTCTGAACCCTAAGTCCAAGAGGCTGCAGGAGAAATCCCTCTTGTGAGTATCATGCTTTCCACTTTGCAAATGACTTCTCTGGCTGCCTTTACATTGGGGAGAATGAAACTCAGAAGGGAAGGGACAAGTCCAGAGTCACATGACTAGGAAGTGGCAGCCTCTACTATCTATGTACAGTAAGAGTGGACGACCGTGCTGGAGGGGTCTATGTGTGCCAGGTATGGAGGACCTTGAATGCCAGGGTAAGACATTCATATCTAGAAATGGGGAGGCACGGGTGGATGTGAAGCCTGGTAGATACCCACCTGCACTCCCCAACACAATCACTGTTCCTCAAGATGCCTAGGGACTGAGGTGCCCTCTTCCCACTCAATGGACACCATAAAGCCTAGACCACTTTATAAGAAATAGATGCTCTACAACATGCACATACCACAGACATGGAAAGCCACGCAAGCCCATGAAGTGGGACACACATAAAGAGACTCCCAGAGAAGCAGGCTGTGGAACAGAACCTCCCCTGCAGTTATAGAAAGACTCCCACTTGCACACTATAGCACAGACAGATGTGTGTGCAGGCACAGAGCCCCTCTTCCTCCTCCAAAGACGCATACACACACCCAGGGCCCTTAGGTTTGGGCACATTGACTGTCCTTCTGCCTCACATTTTGTCACAGAGGGATCCATCGGAAGCTTAGACCAGTTGTCAGCAAGCCAGGTCATTGGCCCCGAGCTCCCTTAGGTGAATCTGAGACCTTCTGTGCATCACAGTGTGCCTCAAATAATCCCTGGGGCCAGACTTCAGCTTCAGCTCTGCCAAGTCCCTTCCCTGTATTGGTATCATCTCCCCAGGAGTAGTGACATTATCTCTACTGGCAAGGGAGGAAGTCAGGACCTGTCAAGTTAGGTCAACCAAAGTCAGCCAACCAAAGTCAAGTGGTGACCTAGCAGGCCTCTCTCCCCACACTAAAGCAATGCATTTCTCTGGAAGATTCTGCCAGACCCTCTCTCTCCTATCTCTCCAAACCCTCCCTTGACAAGCCTCGCAGAAATGTCACAAGGACATGGGAGTGACATCTGTGGTGGGTGGAGTATTCTCAGAGGAAGGTGCCAGACACAGCGGCCACTGTGGGAATGGAGAACGGAAGATGAGGTTGCTTAGACATCCTTTCTAGACCCTTTCCATCCTGCCTATCCATTCTTCCATCCCCAGAGAAGCCCTAGAACTTACATGCTTAGGACTGAGAGGGGACTGGGGAGACCAGCCCTCACCAGGCCTCAGCACTTTGGGGTGTCCTGTAGGGCAGAAAGCTGGTTAGTACCTTCGTGCACATCATGGTTTGGGTGAGGCCAGTGGTGAGCTGGATGTTGGTTATCCTACAGCAAGCAAGACAAGGTAGATACGAAGAAGGACTTTCTGTCTCTGAAGCTGACATGGAATCATCTATGGGTCCAAGGAGAAGAGACAGCAGCCGTGATTCTTAAATTTATTAGGAGAGACCAACTTGTGGGCCTTGTGGGGGCCTCTGGCTCTCAAAACCATCGATAGAACTGATACCAAGTAGCACTGGGATTGCACATCTTTGTTTACAAACTGCTGTCCACTATAGCTCATTTTTGTCAATGAATATATTCATCGGGGAGGAAGAGGGGCGTAGCTGGGTCAAGAGTGGGAGCCTACAGTGGCTGCCTACAGTCAAATTCCACTATGTTCTGTCTGGTTTGGGCCAGGCTTTTCTCTGCTCTAAGCCGTAGCCATTTCACTTGTAGAATGGGGATAATAGTACCTTCTCCCCTGCCTTGAGGGTTAAAGGAAGCTGTTAGCACAGCACCTGGCATCTTAGAGAGTTCAGTATATCCTAGCTATTTGGATTCATTCATCTGTTGATTGGTGCCCTGCCTCTTCCTAAAAAGTTGGCTATAAACTTGGATTCAGTTTTCCCAGTAGCCCTGGGGGTGACCATCTCTGTCCCCAGGGTACAGTTAAGGAACCCGAGACCTTGCTTTGGTTGCATCAGTGCCTTGCCTTGGCCGCATCAGTGAGTCCAAACCCCTTGCCCAGGCCTTTGGGCCCTCAGTGCTGTGTTCCTTATGGTACTGTTGGTTGACCCTGCTGCCCTGTCATGCATGCCCCTATAGCCTGGAGTGGGGACCCTGGAGGAGTGGGTAGGAGGCTAGGGTGCCTTACATCAGAACTGGGGGCTGTGTGACAATCTCTAGATGTGCATGGCATAGAGTCTGATGATGTCTCCTTTGACATGAATTTACACGTTTTTATTTTCATTATTACTTTTTAATATTTTTTATTTATTTTTGAGACAGAGAGAGAGACAGAGCATGAGCAGGGAGGGGCAGAGAGAGAGGGAGACCAGAATCAGGAGCAGGCTCCAGGCTCTGAGCTGTCAGCACAGAGCCTGACACGGGGCTCGAACCCACGAACATGAGATCATGACCTGAGCCAAAGTCGGAGGCTCAACCAACTGAGCCACCCAGGCGCCTCTGAATTTACACATTTTTAAACCTGAAGGCTGATCTACAGTAACATAAATCAGATAGGAATTGAAAGGAGAAGGGACTGAGTGGAAAGGGGCATGAGGGAGCTCTCTGGGGAAATGGGAATATTCTAGAACTCAGATGGTGGTCACACCCAAATTGTAATAAATGACTAAACTGACATGTACATATTATTGTCTGTTAATTTATAAAATGATATGAAGTTTAGATATTATTATATCAATTACATAAACAAAGAAGTCCGAGCCTGCTTTTGGGGGCTCTTTGAGCTCTCTAAGGGGCTTAACTCCATCTCAGTGCTCTGTGGCCACCACGGTCAGTGCAGAGACCTCTGAGGAAAGGCTCCATCTGCATCTGCTATGACGGGTGTGCACCCTTGCACACATACACGTGCACACATGTTCACACTCAAACTCAGATGTGGGAGAAATGAGAAGGACAGGGCAGGGAAGCATAGGACACTGGCTGGTAAGCTCTCAAGGTAGGCTCCAGGCTCCTGTTTGCCCCACAGAGCCAGGCACTGTTGAGGGCACCAGAAGAATGTGGGGTGGGGTGGGGAGGGGACAGAGAAAAATGTGTCCTGAGCTGCAGCTGGAGTGAACTGGCCATCGCCCCAACTTTACTGCCCTCTTGGCCATTTTCTGGGCCTCCCCCTCCTGGGAGCCCTCCAGAAACCCTGCTGGGCTGAATCGGCTCTCTGTTTGGGACCAGGGCATTCATCCACGAATTGAGATGCTGGAGCTGAGTCAGAGGACAGGGGAAGCTTCAGGGACGTGAGTGAGAGCATGCTGGAGCTGCACACGCCTCCTGCACCACCCAGGCCCTAACAGTGGTCCCGGGCTGCTGTGCCAGGCCCTCCACGCAGAGTCCGTAACCACACAGGTTTCCTGGGTGGCCCCCGCCACCCTTATCACAGGCCGCCTGCTGGGTCAGAGGGAGGGACCCTAGCTCTGGTAGAGGAGGAGCTGGCACAGGGTGAGATTGAGGGGGTCTCTCAGCTCTCAGGGTAAAATCTGGTCCTGATGTTTAAAAATATAAGATGCATCTAAGAGTAAAGACATAGTTTTGAGATCATCTGCTATAATAGGTTATCCAGACCATATATATTCATTTATTTATCCAACAACAAAGCTAGCTTATTCTATGCACAGCTCTGTAAGAGGCACTCGGACTATATACAAAGGTGGATGGTATAGTCTTTGCTTTCATAATGTTTACAACCCAACTAGGGAGACAGACAGGTAACAAAGGACATCAGGACAATGAGCAGTAGGGGCCCAGAAAGAGTGTTCACTCTAGCTGGAGGGGTATAGTGGAGACTTCCTGGGAGGGGAACACAAGAATGGGTAGCATGGGTCTGAGCCATGAAGACTGGATGCACCTGGTGAGGGGAACAGCATGAAGAGATGAGGACAAGGAGAAGAGCATTCTGGGTTCTCAAATACTGAGCCTCTGGAGTTGGTAGGTGGGGGTCTGGCCAGTCTACCTGATCACCACCTCCCTGCACTCAGTTGACTGGATCAGGCCAGGCACTGCTCCAAGTCCTATCCATGAGGTGGTCTGGTGAGAACTCTCCACCCAAGGAATATCGGGACCAACTGGGTCAAGAGATTCTTTCCCTGTGTGGGATGAAGTAGAGATTGAAAAAGAAGACAGCTGGCTGGTGGGAGAATAGAAGGAAAAAGGCAGAGAAAGGAAAGATGGCACATTTGTCTGCAACAAGTGGAGCTCAAGAGCTGTGGAGGTAATGAGGGGGCCCACGTCCCAAGCTCAGTAACCTAGGGCTTGCTGTCTACCCAGGTCTTTCTTGGTGGCTCTTTCTGGATTTTTCTAGAAGGCTAGTCATGTGGTTGAGGTTTGCCTTTGTCTGATTTCCCTTGTCCCTCACTCCCCACATCTGCTGCAGGGGGCAATCTGATCTTTACAACTAACATCATAACAAAACAAGATCTTGAAGGCTAAGGGGCTGGCATTCTGGCTTATGGGCAGTGGGGCACTTGGCAGATTTCTGAGCTATTTAGAAAGACCCTCTGGCTGCAGTATGGAGCATTGGATAGAGTAGAGCAAGACTAGAGGAAAGGAGAGCCTCCCGATGACTGTCCCAGCTTTAGCAAGGAGATCCTGAAGTGGAACTGGTAATTGTGGCACACAGCCACAGGGATGGTCTTTCAGAGAGCTTAAGGAGGTAAAATAGCTCAGACCTGGTGATGGATGGGTGGGGAACTAGGGGTGAGGGAAAATAGTCAGACGCCTGGTGCAGAAA
This sequence comes from Suricata suricatta, assembly GCF_006229205.1. Lineage (NCBI taxonomy): Eukaryota > Metazoa > Chordata > Mammalia > Carnivora > Herpestidae > Suricata > Suricata suricatta. The sequence continues at coordinate 92,987,802 of NC_043703.1, read as the reverse complement.
CCATGAGCAAGGAACAGGTTTGGGCGAGGGAATGGGTTGCGTTGGAAGATCTTCTAAGACATTGAGCTCAGGAGGGATATCTGGGTCAGGAAATAGAAAAATGGCAGGTATGAATGACAAGGATGTTTTCAACCACAAAGCATGGGCCAAGATGAAGCCAGAGGTGGTGAGTGTGACATTCTCTGGCATTCTGCCCCTCCTCTTGGGTCCAGATGAGGAGATTCTAAAGGGCTGAAGCACAAAGACATTCAAACATTATTTAGATAACCCAGTAAAAAATGGGCAAGAGATTTGAACAGGAACTTCACAAAAGAGAACATCCAAACTGCCAATAAACACATGAAAATGTATTCAACAGGCCCACCTCTAACATTTATGGCCCAAGAACTCAGAAGTCTAATGATATCCCAATTAACATCAGTCTTACTATTTCAGTGATAAATTATTAAGTAAAATATATCCTATCCACCTAGCTCCATAAATACACATTCACAATGACCTGAGAGGTCAGGTTCAAATTTAGAATTAGCAGATTCCTGGGAGTTTTATGCCTGAACGTGGTAGTTCTGATAGAGTGGACACACTCTCCTCTTCTTCCTACCCCCAGTGACATCTCTCTCTGCAGAAACCTCACACTTGTATGGGGATAGGCCAGCCTAGGTGTCCAAGGTCCACCCACATCTAGCAAATTTCTGCCCTGTAGCTACCCTTGAGAGTAGAGACAATTGTATATATATATATATATATATATATATGTATATATATGTATATGTATATATATATATATGGTATAGTCTGCCCTAGGAAAACAATCCTGGAGAAGTGGTCTGTGTAGACTCTGGAATCTGGTTTGAGGACATTTGACCAAAGAATTTCAGAGTCTTATCCATCAGCTCAGTCTCTAACTGAATAACTTACCTCTACAAACCTCAGTTTGGTCACTATAAAGACTCTATAAAACCGCCTCCACTTGCTTGTTATGAGGTAAGAACATTATGTAACTCTAAATTCCCATTCAAACATTAGTCCCATAAATTTAACAGTACTGGGCTGGGCACTAATCCGACAGCTTGGCCAAGGTTGTGGGGTGTCACCAGGAATAATGACCAGCTGAGAGGGGGCTGGGCTCCAGCTGACCCCTTCCTGCAGCCTCACAGGAAGGAGAAAGGCAGCTAACCAGCCCCAGTCCTGCGGCCAGGTGGGCAGGAGCCTTGGCCAGTCTGGCCCCCCTCCGGCCTCCAGGCGATCCACAGTCTTGGCTAGGAGGCCTGGCTGGGCTGGGAGCTCTGGCAGCGGCCCTGAGTTGGGTAACAGGATTCTGGCCCTAGCAGCCTATCTGCCAGCTGGGCTGGCTTGCAGCTTGGGTAGGGCGGTGTGAGTGCCAGAAGCAGGGAGACCTATTTTTGCTCCAGCCACAGGCCAAGGGCTGCACAACAACAAAAAAGGAGTTAAATTAAGATGACTTGGTTTTTTTCTTGGTACATAAAGAGTGCAACTTGCCTACTTTTGAACAGATGTGATTACAGAGTCTCTGTGGTAAAAACAATGAATCCTAAATGTGTGTAGGTCTGCTCTGAGGCTGAAAAGGGGTAGAAACATGAAGACGGTGGACAGAAAGAGAATTGAGGAAGAGGGCAGGGGGAGGAAAGGAGGACAGAAAAGAACAAGCAGGAAAGTGAGAGGGAGAGTGGCAAGGGGGAGGGAGAGAGAAGAGGGGGACTAGGAGAGAGGGAAGAGGTACAGATACACAGATACACCGGGGGAGCCTACAGGAGAAAGAGAGGAAGAGAGACAGACCAACAGAGACAGAAAAGATTTGGTGGGTTTGGAGGAATGCACGGAAGGAGGCCGTGAGGTGATGTGTACTTGGATGTGACTTCCTCCTGGCTAACCATCGTTCAAGCTCTTCAATGTCCCCCATCTGCAAACCCTCAGAGAGGCCATCTTCAATGCACTATACCAAACAATCCATGAAAGAAGAAGTTACTCTTTATGACCTCAAATGTTGTCTCAAGCTAAGGGGGCACATTCCCCTTCCACGCCCCTGTTATTTCCTTGAACAAAGGCAGAGAAAGGGTCAGTTGGGGGTGACGCCGATAGACAGTGGCCATCCAGCCCACCTCATGGTGAGGATACTCAGAGAAGGTGAGATATCTCCTTCCAAATAGCTTTCCAGAATATCAGTGTCCTTGGCCCAGCCAAGGCTGTGGGCAGCTGCCTCCAGGGATGAGATTTGAGGAATGCCAGGGAGACAGCCCTACCCCAAAATATTGCCCCCATTCCCTGTCAGGGCTGACCTCAAGGTAACAGCCCTTGACCAGGCCAGGAGTCAGAATGCCAGCTTGGGGTCCCTGGCAAAGCTCTCCCAGTCCTAATTTCCTATCTTATATGGGGATCATGTTCATTTCCTGCCCATTCTCCGGGGTTGCTATGAGAACCAACCTCACCATGGTTGTGCAAGATCATGGCCTGAGTTTGAATCTGGTTCCGCTACTAACTAGACTGGTGAATCAGGCCCTGTTTCCTCACTGATAATATAACCAGAAATAAGTTGCTGTGACAATGAAAAAAGTAATTATTTATAATGATCTAGCACCATTTGGTGACCAATAGGAAAGTGCTCAGGTACTTTCTCTGGCATAAGCTGTAAAACGAAGACAGGATTATGATTCCTTTGTGTGTTGGGATGCATATCACTTTTTGGACCCTGATGCATGTATTCCTGGAGGGAAACCCACCTAACCTGTTGTTAACATATTTTCACAAATATTTTCCAATAGGATAGGCAGCAGAGAGCCAGTTTCCGATGGGCTGCTGCAACATAGCACAGGTTAGGCCTGAAGCAGATGGGTGAGAAATGGGTCCAAGGCTGGGCACTACCAGGGTTCAACCGGGAAATCACTCAGTGCCCCACCTGGAAAATTCTTACATGTTCTTGAGGGCTCAACCCAAATATCACCTTTTCAGTGAGATCTTCCCAACCAGAAATAGTTCCTTCTCTTGGTCCTATCACTCTGTCTTTTTCACTATTCTATTGCCTTTCTCACATTTTACTACGCTTATGGCTTGCCTCTCTGACCAAACTGAATTCTTTGAGAGCAAGGACTGCCTCATGTTCAACTCTGGATCACCAGCCTCTGGCCAAGCGCCTGGTTTCAGAAAGGCACTCAAGGTTTATGAAATAAATACCCAGGCTTGCCTGCCCTCTGGGGAAGCCAGAAAACAGAAATGTTTAACCCCTGAGAAGGTCCGTGTTACCAGAATAAAAGCCCTCCATTTGCAGAGCCTTTATAGATTACAAGTTTATAGATCTTGTGTGCTCCTCAAAATGGTCCCACAGATGGAAAGGTGCTGTGCCCCACAGGATAGCTGAGACAAAGAGCTAAGGAAGGCTCATGATCTTACTCAAGGTCATCCAGCCAGTGAAGAGTGGAGCCAGGACTGGCACCCAAGCCTCCTGAATTCTAGTCCAGGACAAATCTGCTAAGGTCTTGTTGGGCTGAGAAACTCCAGGCCGGCTAAAGAAATGGGGGATATCCTTTTCTGTTTGTTTGTTTGTTTTAGGTGAAAAAATTATATCTGTTTTAAAGAAAGCTTGTTAAAAAAAGAAGCCCAATAAGTAAAAGTTATGGAACATCTAAAAGCAGAATACTATATAAACTTATTTTATACATTTAAATTTATTGCGTGTGTCATTAGTGAGGTGCTGAATGAGAACAATAAACCTGTTGTAAATCACACAAAAAGGTAAAGTCGAGATTATACAGGAGCTCTGCAGCCAGGTGAGCCTCATTATCAAATGAATTTATGTGTTTTGTTTTGAATCATAATTGTTTAGTTTTATAGAGTATGGTAGGGAAGGTAGCTAAGTACTTTCTAATGACCATCAAGTAGGTGCCAGATCATTACAAATATCACTTTTCTCCATTTATCACACAAATGGAATCAGGCTATCAATACTTCTAGCAGCTTTTTTCTTTTAGCTTTATATATGTTGTCCTCTCTTTGATACGAACAAACATAAATCAGCCTCTCTTCTTACTGGTGTAGAGTATTCCATATGCTACGGTCTGGATGTTGGTATCTCCCCAAAATTCATATGTTGAAACCTAATCCTCAGTGTGATGTTATTTGGGGGCGTGGCCTTTGTGAAGTGATCAGGTCATAAAAGTAGAACCTTCATGAATGGAATTAGTGCCTTTATAAGAGACCCCCGAGAGCCTCCTCACTCCTTCTGCCATGTGAAGACCCAGAGAGAAGACCACTGCCTTTGAGCCAGGAAGCAGGCCCTCACCACACACTGAATCTGCTGGTGGCTTGATCTTAGACTTCCCAACTTCTAGATTTGTGAAAATCAGTTTTTGATGTTTATTAACCCCCCAGTCTATGGTATTCTGTGACAGCAGCCTGAATAGACTAAGACACCATGAAAAGAATGTACCATTATTTGCTTAGCTAGTCCTGTACTGAGAGACATTTGTGGTTTTCCCCATGAATGCCTTTAAACACAGAGTACGTACTTGTGAAGTATACCTATAGGATTAAATTCCAGAAGATGGGTGGTTCAAAGAGCAGAAGCATTATACATTTTCACAGATATTCCCTATTGGCCTTCAACAAAGTCTGCCTCAATTTTCACTTTTACCTACCTGCTAATTTGCCTTTACCTTTGCTATTGATGAGTATAAAATTTGTTTTGTGTCAGTATACTACAAAGAATTGGCATGACATCATTTAATTTGCATTTCCTGAATGACATGAAGAATTTATTCATGTGTCTCTTGATTGTATTTCTTGTTTTGTAATGTCTATTCATTTTTTTTTGCACATTTTTCTCTTGGTTTTCTCTTTTTTCCCTTTTTGATTCATTTATCTCTTTGAATATTAAGGAAGTTCCCACCCCCAGTGTCAACCAAGAATCTTTTATCTGGCAAAACTATCCCTCAAAAATAAGGGAGTAATTAAGACATTCCCAGATTAACAAAAGCTGAAGGAGTTTAGCCAAAACCCAAGGGACCACGTGTGGGCAATGTCTATGTCGAGCACCAGCACCAAGAAGATATAGAGCACACAGTGGCCAAACTCAGTAATTGCTGGATCAAGAGTCAGGCTGTGCATGCCAAGCTGTCTCCAGTCACCAGCTTCCAGGAGTCATGTTGTTGGTCATGTGAGATGGAGAAATTTACCCATGGTGGCTTCTTCAACTTCATATACATGCAACCCATCTCCCAGAAACTGTGGTGGCAGCTCTAGTGGGGGTGGCAGGAGAAGATGCAGGTACCGCAGGGCCTGCCTTCTAAGCCTTTTCATACCTTAAGTTTCCTATTCCCTGAGATGAACCTGAGGCCATGCCCCAAACCGTGTTTCAAGCCTGTTGTACTCCAAGACCAGCCCTGAGTCCTATTCTTGGACCAGCACCTAAGTCCTAAGTTGGGACCAAAACCAGCCCCTAAAAAACTTTTTAGGTCTTCTACTTCTTTACTGATATTTCCATTTTGTTCATACATTGTTTTCTAGACTTTCTTCACATATCCCTTTGGATCTTTAAGTATCGTTGGTTGTTTTAAAGTCTTTGTCCAGTAGATCTGCCATCAGATCTTTTTCAGAAATAGTTTCTGTTGATTTAATTTTTTTCTTTTGAATGGGCATTACTTTTCTGTTTGCATGCCTGTGATTTTATTTTTAAAGTGGACATTTGAATCTAATAATCTGATAACTCTGGAAGTCAGATTTCCCTCCTTCCCTGGGGTTTGCTGTTCTTTTATTATTGCTTTTGTTTGTTTTTTTATTAATTATTGCAGGGTGTCTCTGTGCCACAGATCTGCCTGAGGTGTAAACTTAAGGTCTTCTTGGGTCTTTTCTGAAGTTGAGACTTTCTCTGGACATGTGTGATCATTTTCTTTTTCTTTCTTTCTTTTCTTTCCCTTTCCTTCCCCTCCTTTTCCCTCCCCTTCCTTCCCCTCCCTTCCCCACCCCTCCACTTTCCTCCCCTCTCCTCTCCTTTCCTTTCCTTTCCTTCCTTTCTTTCAGAGAAAGAGAGAGGGTAAGCAAGCATGGGAAAGAGGCAGAGGGAGGAGGGAGAGAATCTTACACAGGCTCCACACTCAACACAGGGCTTGATCCCATGACCTGGCATCATGACCTCAGCAGAAATCAAGAGTTGGACACTCAACTGACTGAGCCACACAGGCATCCCATGTGTCATTACTTTCTAACTTTCCTTATATATGCAGTTGCTTTTAATACCCTGATTTTTTAAATAGTTTATTGTCAAGTTGGTTTCCATATAACACCCACTGCTCTTCCCCATAAATGCCCTCCTCCATGCCCATCATTCCACTTCCCCTTTCCCTCTCCCCTTTCAGCTCTCAGTTTGTTTTCAATATTCAAGAGTCTCTCATTGCCTCCCTCCCTGTCCCTAACTCTTCCTCCCGCTTCCCTTTCCAATGGTCCTCTGTTAAGATTCTCTTGTTAGACTTATGACTGAAGACATATGGTATCTGTCCTCTGCCTGACTTAATTTCACTTAGCATGATACCCTCAAGGTCCATTCACATTCCCACGAATGGCCAGATTTCATTCTTTCTCATTGCCATCTAGTTTTCCATTGTATATATAACCACATCTTCTTGATCCATTCATCATTTGATGGATATTTAGGCTCTTTCCGTGATTTGGCTATTCTTGAAAGTGCTGTTATGTACAAATACCCTGACTTTTTAATGTCTGGCTACCAACAGTGGAAAAAGAAAAAAAATGAAAGGGTGGGGGGTGTGGCAGGGAAAGGAGTGTTAGCCATTTAAATCCCCCAGAAATGATTTCAGCTAGAGGAGGAGGGGCTTGCAACAATGAGAGGAGATGCAACAACAATGGCCACCCACCTCTTTGTCCACACCTCTGTGAAAAAAAAGCAACTGATAGAGGGCAGAGTCCCCTTTGCCTGCCCTAGTTCCATGCTTCATTTCAGCTGCTCTGGAATGTGTTCTCAAATCGCTGCCATGGGGCTGGGAGTGGGGACTGGGTATCTGCAATAGTGCTAAGAGCTGAACTTGACAGAAATTAACAGCAATATACTGTTCAAGATTGTTCCCTGGAAGTGGCAATGACTCCAGAATTCCAAAATAGTTACATCAGACATATTCTGCCAGCATATTCGTTGTCTAGGTAGGAAGGCAGATTCTTGTTCCTGGTGCTTCCCATTTTGCTGCCTTCTCAGAATCCTCTCTAGTAAGCTTTATTTTGATTAAAGTTACATGAACATAGTTGGAAGATTACAGTAGTTAAATAAGGTTTATTATGAAAATTAACACATCTACCTTCAGACCCTCCATTAAATGTTGCTCCCCAGAGGCAACCATGGTTTCAACCACTTAGTCTATTCATTTGGTATTTACTTCCACATCTCTAAGTAACATGCTTATACTGCTATTTATTGATATTCCATTCTAGATATGACCTAGTCCTGCTATGGAAAATGAGAATGTAGCTCTCTTTTAACCCTGGCCTGCTCCATCACATTTCATTCATGCCTGCTCTTCATTTCTCTCTCCTTCCGATACAATTACATCATAATTTGGTTAGATTGCTATTCTGTGTCTGCATTTTTCATGACCTCAAATGCCAGCTCCAGTTGAGGCACTGAGTGATTGCTTTTCCTTTCCCCCATCGTGTTTTGTTTACTGTGGAATTAATATTTGTTTTATTTTCCCATTATCTTACTTTTCAATGAACTCATCACTAGTCCAACTTCAAATTCTCTCTCCGTGGTGTAAATCTCTCACCGTGTTCATACGTGTTAAGTGGCCTATCAATTTAATCCTCTCATGGAATAATCTCCTGAGTCTTCCGACCTGTTCAAGTCTGTTCTTTTTGCTCTCTGCACTTGGCACATAGCTGTTGTCTATGAAATTTTTTCTCCATCATTTTGGGGATTTCCTTCTTCTTTTCCTTGTATTGAATCTCTTGCTTCCTGGATCTTCTGTTTTCCCAAAGTTTCTGAGAAAGCGTGTGTGGGAGACCTTTTTTTAAGCTTGAATATCTAAAAATGCCTCTATTCTACACTAAAAGTTGTTGGTGGTTTGTCTTGGGTATAAAATCCTATATTTAAAGTAATTTTGGGGGTGTCTGGGTGGTTCAGTCAGTTGAGTATCCAACTTTGGCTCAGGTCATGATCTCACAGTCTGTGAGTTCAAGCCCCGCGTTGGTCTCTGTGCTGACAGCTCAGAGCCTAGAGCCTGCTTCAGATTCTGTGTCTCCCTTTCTCTCCACCCCTCCCCCACTCATGCTATATCTCTGACTCTGTCTCAAAAATAAATGAACGTTAAAAAATATTTTAAAAAACTAACTTTTTTCATCAGTGTTTTAAAAATACTACTTCATGTTTTACATACTTGCCTTTGAGAATTATGAAGTCATTCTGATTCTAAATGTTTGCAGGTGACATCTTTTTTTTTTCTTTCCCAGAATCTTGTGAGATTTTTTCTTTACTTTCAGTGTTCTGAAATTTCATGATATGCATTGGAGAGAGTTTATTTTAATCCATTGTTCTAGAAACTTGAAGAGCCCTTTAATCTAGAATCTAATGAGCTTCTCATCAAGGGCATTTTCTTCTATGTATTCACCTAGTATAGTATTCACACTCTTCTGTAGTCCCCTCCAGTACTGAAAGGGATGACCTTTCTGCTTAGTTGGATATTGGAGTAGTGATGATGCATGATATGCAAAGCTAGTCATAAGACACATTTCAGCCTTTTCCTTGGTCTCTTGGATCCCTTTCTTGGGGGGGAAAGCCAGCTGTCATCTCAAGAAGACATTCAAGTCACCCTATGGAGAACCTCACATGGTGGGGAACTGTCATCTTCCACCAACAAAGGGCACAACTTGATTGTCATATGACTGAGCCATTGTGGAAGCAGATTCTCCAGCTATAGTTAAGCCTTAAGAAAACTGTAGTATTGGCCAATATCCAGATGAACCTCATGAGAATCTCAGAGACAGAACCATTCAACTAAATTACTTCTGAACTCATGGCCACATAAACTATGTAGTCCTCATTCACGAGAGAGAAGTTTGAAATGTTTCTCTGCACTAGATATCTGTTGTTTTGCTTGGTCAGCTTTTCTTATTCTGGCAAAATTAAGATCTCTTCTCCTCTGGGGAATCATCTGTGTGGGTTGGAAAGGGCTTGCTCCTTCCCCTCTATCAGAAATGAACTGACCCAGCAGGCAGAAAATCAGTGAGGACATAATTTGACTCAACAACACTGTGAATCAACTGGATACAATGGACATCTATACATTACTTTACCCAACCACAGAATACACATTCTTCTCAAGCTCACATGGAACATTCACCAAGATAGACCATGTTCTGCATCATAAAACACAATTTAACAAATTTGAAAGAATAGAAATAATACAGTGTGTGCTTTCAGACCACAAGGGAATTAAACTAAAAATCAATAATAAAAAGAGTAGTGTAAGGGTGCCTGGGTGGCTCAGTCAGTTAAGCATCTGACTTCAGCTCAGATCATGATCTCCTGGCTTGTGAGTTCGAGCCCCACATTGGGCTCTGTGCCAACAGCTTTGGATTCTGTGTCTCCATCTCTCTCTGCCCCTCCCTCTCTCATGATCCACCTCTCTCTCTCAAAATAAATAAACATTAAAAAAAGATTACTCTAAAAAAAGAGATTAAACCATACTTTTCTAAATAACATGAAGCAAAAACAACCTCAAGAAATTTAAAAATATTTTGAACTATATGAAAATGAAAACAGAAGTAGCAACATTTGTGGGATACAGTGAAAGCATTACTTAGAGGGTTGCTTAGTATTAAATGCATATATTAGAAAAATAAACAATGACAAAAATTGAAAAATTGAATGAAATTAGTACGTTTCTAGAACAATCTAAAGGATGATGGTTTTACATGAAAAGTTTGCTTCAGAGAAAAAGAAAAATGCACAAATTATTTCAGATTATAGAAAGAGAAAAGCTATCCAGCTTATTTTATAAAGTACATTAGTCAGGTTTTGTTGTGTTACTGTCATGTAACAAATAACACCTTAAAACTCAGTGATTTACAACAATTCTATCTCACTCATTTGTACATGGATCACCATACTCCATATAATTATATCAGTCAATATGGAAAATATACTTAATAAAAGCCAACACTCAATCATGATAAAATAAATAAGCTAGATCTCATAGCAAACTGACATTAGAGAGTAATGTGAAAAGACATGACTTTCAAAAACCTATAGCAAGAGTACAGGTTACAAAACTGTATGAAAAACAAACAAACAAACAAACAAACAAACAAAACAAAGAACCCAAAACAACCCATAAAACAAACATATAGCAATCATTATACTCAATGTTAAAACTATGGACTTCCTGTTAAAAGCAATAGCAAATCAAGAGTGTTGGCTATAATGGCCTCAATTCAAATTCACCACAATAGATTTGAAGGTGGAAGGATGAGGAACTTTTTAGCTTTTATTTTCTCCACAAAGCATAAGCCAAAGTCATGAGCTGAGAGAATGGATGGGAGGAAGTTATCAGAAGTTCAGCAAGAGAGAAAGATATTAGCTAATCATCTTCTGGAATGAGAGAGCAAACGTATTTGGAAACCATCTGAGGATTGCCAGGAAGAGCTAAATGGCCACTGTGTTTTGTGGTCATGAAGGTAAGGGGAAACCTGTGATCTCCAGTTTGTGATTTTTCTCAACCAATATTTAGCTGCTCGGGGATAGGCACAGTGAAATTGTTGGATTTAACCAAGTTTGGGATTTTTGACAGACAAGGAATGCTGAGCACAATGAAGCTAAGAGTGTTTGAAAGATAGTCATAATGAAGATGGACTCTAAGCTGGGTAAAGAGGACTATGAAGGCAAAAGAAGGACGATGGATGACGAAAAAGTGGCAGGTCCAACAGATTGGAAGTCTCAGTGAAGTTGAAGAGTCCTTGAGGGGATACAAAATGTACACTGTTGGCTAGAAGGCTAGAAGGTTATGGTGACAGAGTCTGAGGTTTGTGGTTGAGTTTCAGAGATGCTGCTGTCACTGGGTCTGAATAGGAATGGGGTGACCATCGGGGGTGGGTGAGTTGGGGTGGAAGAAAGTTGGAATTGGGGGCAGAGAGGGCAGGGAAATGGGAGATCAGAGTGTTAGATGTGGAGGCTCCATGGATGTTACAGTTTCTTAAAATGAGGTCAGGAATGGGAAACAATGACCCAAAACTGGACTCTTCAATGAAAAGGGGAAGAGCAGGGAGGTTGATAGGAGAACGGCATAGTGACTGCAGATGGTATGGAGAGATGGAGTCAGTGTCACAGGAACTGGGATTTGGAAGGAAGGTACAAAAAGGCTTGGGAATATCAGTGGAGGGCAAGGAAAACACCAAGGAAACCACAAAAATACCCTGACTCTGGGCCAGTGGAAAACTGCCTTCACCTGGGAAGGCTGCGAGGGACAGGCAGACTTCAGTGAGGGCTTAAGGCACTCAGGCTGAGGATGTAGTGGAAGTTGCTAAAAGTGGATTTGAGGTGATGGAGGCCCAAGAGAGAGCTTGAGGAGGAAGGAATAGGAAAGAATTGGATAAAACTGGGCCCAGGAGTGATCAGAGCAGGAAGATACTTGAGGGCATGGGCGATGGCGGAAGTAAACAGAGATTAGTTAGTGTCTAGGGGAGGGCTGAGAGGAGAGAAAACTTTCTAAACTACCATCTTGAATCCTTGGTTGGGGGTCTGGGGGTCTGGGATGATGAAAGCCTTATCAATTCAAATGAAGGCAGTTGTGGAAGTGGAGCTCATTTTGAGGGAGGTTCCACTTCCCTCAGGTGGGTCCTGAGGGAAGTTTCTGGAGGGGGCAATGCAGGGCAGGACAACTCCCTGGAGGTAAGTGTGGGTCACAGGCTCAGCTCAATTTGTACCTCTTGAGGCTGCAGTGGCTCCAGAGGGCAGCAGCCCTGGGGAGCAAAGGCAGAGATGAGGTCTACAGGAGGTGGTTTAACCAGGAAGTGGTGTCCTGCCCTCTTATCATTGGTCATAAACAACAGGTGTTAGGAGTTCTGCTTCCTTGGGCTGGACCTGGAGGAGCAATCTCGGTGAGTCCCATAAACACCAGTTTCAGGGAGCCCCCTTTAGGCCAAGGCTGGGGTGGGAAGGCCCTCAGAAATGGTGGGTGCTAGCCTTCCCACAGGTCCTGAAGATGAGCTGAGAGGTTTCTTCCTACACACCCTTCTAGGATACTGCCCAGAATCCTGTAAGGAAGAGCCACCTAGGCACATTTGGCATCTTATTCCCACCCAACAACCCTGCGAGGTAGGGATGAGGGTCTCTACTTTGCCAATGAGACCAATCTGCTCCATGTCTCATAGAAAATGGCAGATCCGTCAGACCTCAGAACCTGTGCTTCCTGTACAGTATCCCTCTGCCTCTCATTTAATGCTTCACGTATTTTGGGGGCACCTACCATGGCAGTCCCTCAGCTAGAAATCGGGGACACCCTATCTACAAAAGGACAGTTTCACAGCCCTGACTATGTACTTACATTTTGAAACCGCCTACCCTCAGATCTGACTTCATAAATTGAGGGGTGGAGCCCGAGAGTCCCCATTTTTATTTGAACAATATTCGGAAATGACAATACTAGTTCCCATTTGTGTGGGGCCCTCTTGAGCCACCAGCAGCTGGAGGAGACCAGTTTCCCTTTCTAGGCGGGCAAGAGAAGAGGGGTAGTCGAGCTTTGATCACTTGCAGCTGGACTCTGCCTTAGGCAGGGGTGACAGAAACAGCTCAAGGCTCCCTGCACAGCTTCCACCACCACCCCCATCTCCTTAAGGGTGCCTGAAACCCATAGTCAGAGATTTATTTCTTTGGGTTAGGTTTTACCTCCAGCTAAAATGCGAAATCGCTCTGGAGGGGTGGTGGGGAGAACATCAGCTATTCTAGGTTGAATTTGGGTAAGTTCGTTACATCAATGCCCTGGGAGAGCAAACAACAAAGAAAACAAATCCTTATTCAGGACAATTTTTTTTTTTTTTAAGTGACAGCCCAGGCAAGTAATGGTGAGAAAATCAGATCAGAACCTGCCCTCTGGGAAGCTCTAGAAGGGAAGTAAGGAGAAAAGGGGAAAAGTCCAGAAGCCAGGGGCACTGGCCTAGAGGAGTAGGTCTGGAGGGGGGTGGGGGGGAGGGAATTGGAGCACACAGGAAATCCAGAGCTTACAGAAGGGAGAATGGCTCAACCATTGGACCAGCTACTGGGGCAGGAGGTGGGAGTCCCAGGAGCAGGAGCAAGGCCTGGGGAGGTGGCTGTGGGGAGGAGGCATCCTGCCCAGGAGGGCCTGGGAAGGCTTCCCAGAAGATTTCTGATGGCAGTATTAAAGAAGCATCTGATGTGGTGGAGGGTGGCTGGGAAGTGAAGGGCACAAACAGAGAGACAGCAAGGGCACAGGTACCAGTCTGCAGAGGAGCATCCATTTGAGGGATGGGGCCCTCACCAGGGGGTGAGGCAGGCCCTGGCCGGGCCAAGCCAAGGCTGGGCTCTGGCTGCAGCCCCTATTTGTAGTTGTGTTCCCCTCCACCACTTGAGCGGCAGCAGGAAAGGCGGGTAATAGGCAGGACTGAAAGAAGCCCTGCAAACCTGGGGTACTGCCCTAGCCAGGCCTTCCCTGACCTCCCCCTCCAACCAGAGAAACCTTCCCTTAGGCCTGCAGGGGAGGAAAAATGTTCTCTCTACTCTTCTAGATTCTGTGGCTGGTCTATGAATTAAATTAACATAAGATGAACAGGAGAGAAAAAAAACAATTTTAATTACATAGGTGTGTAGGGTCAGGAGCCCCACAAAGATAAGAGACTAAAACGGGTGACAGCCAGTTGATGGGACAGGGCTTGGGGCTTCTGGAGGGGGGAAGGCAATTCACAGGAAGGGGACAGGAGGAAGCGTAAGGAAAGAAAAGTTGCCTAGTTTTGCAGATCAACGGCCCAGGTGAAAAATTATCTCTGGTAGAGGTTCCCTTCTTAGCACTGGGAGGGAGACACCCGACAAATGGTGATATCCTCTATGAAAATAAATTTCCCTACAAAAGGGTGACTTCTACTCTGTTTACAGAGCTTTTCCTGTATCTGCAGTTTCTCAAAATAAGCAGGACAAAATAATCCTATGCCAGAGAGATGTATTTTGGGGTGGCAAATTCTGCTTGCTTCAGGCCTCTATCTTTTCCCCCTGCCCCATGCACTGAACAACTTCTACAGAATAAACTGGGGTTTTCAAAGACTCAGTTATTCTCAGTGGAAGGAGAGGTTATTCCCTGTGTTCAATTCCCGAGAGCCTTTAACTCCAGCCAAGGACCTGGCCTGCTCTTGCAGGATATCTTCTTCCTCTCAGAGGTGGCTAGGGACTACAGTGCCTTTCTGGGCAAAATAAAAAGGCAGATTAAAAGAATTACAACCTTTAAAAAAAGCAACTAAAAAAGAAAAGTCCAAGAACAACAGGAAGCTGAACAGGAAGTTCCCATAGAAGATGAAAATATTTGAGAGTCATGCTGAGTGCAGAGGCTGAGGGCAGAGGGAGACTGCAGGGACACACAGTGTGGAGGTGGTGGCCCATGCCACCCCTCCCTTTTAGCAGAATGCCCTGGTCCCACTGGCCCAGTCCTGCCCACCCCCAGGGGCCCCTTCATCAGGGATACACCTGGCAACTTTCATATGTGCTTGCCGAGATACGTTCATGCATGCTCATGTACACACATGCTAACTAATATGTGTGCATGGTGAGCTTATTTATGTACCCAAATGCAGAAGGACAAACATTCTGAGTCACTTTGTGTGCAAAACTGTAAGGAAAGTGAAAGTTAGACTGTAGGCCCTCCTCACTTGCTGTGTTTGGCCACCTCTCCCAGGCCATCAGGGTTCTGAGGTGTTGGGGCCTGAGAGTTTTCTCGGTGGTGTGTGTTCCCCTGTCCCCCAAGGCAGCCCTCCCTGGGCTCTATCCTAGCTCTATCCTTTAAGACCTGTGGTCCTCAAGCTTTTTGATCTCAAGATCCTTTTCTACTCTAAAAAATTAGGAGGGCCCCAAAGAGCTTTTATTGATGTGGGTGACATCTCTCACTAGCTTATTGACTCAGCTAGTGATGGCATTGTTTTCCATTTCTACAAATATCTTTTTTCCCCCCACAAATCTCTTTAATGTGCAGCATAAGAGAGGACAGCTGGATTATTGCACATGTTTCTGCATGAACTCTCTTTTGGGTGAAATACATGAAGAAAACCCAGCATCGCAGAGATAGTTTGGGAAAGACAGAGCCTCATGGATCCACTCTTAGGCAGCATCTGAAATCTCTCCCAATGACTCCTGCCCCTCCAAATCTTCATGCCCTTGTGGAATCCTTTCCACTTGCGTGTGGGTTGGACCTGGTCATTTGCTTCTAAGGAATATGTAACAGCAAGTTGATGGCATGTCGCTCTGAAGATGTCGTTCAAAGACTGTGGCTTCCACCCTGAGTGCCCTCTCTTACTCTCCCGCTCTAGGGGAAGTGAAGCTTCCCCAAGGTGTGCAAGCTCCCATGTGGCGCCATGGAGAGGTCCACCCAGCAGAGAACTGAAGGGGGCCTCTGGTCAATGGCCTGAGTATGAACTGAGGCCCACCCACAGCCACAGTGGGCAGTTAGAAGCAGACTGGTCCCTAGACGAGCCATCAGATGAGACTGCAGCCCTGGCTGCCACCTTGACTGGAGCTGGTGGGAGACCCTGAGAAGACGCTTCCAGCTAAGTCCTGCCTGTGTTCCTGACTTACTGCGAGTTACTATGAAGTAATATCTGTGGTTTTAAGCTGCTAGGTTTTGAGGTGTTTGATTACATAGCAATAGATTACTAATAGATTGCACTCCATGAAAAGATCTTGGAGAGCCCAGGAGTCCTCAGACCTCACCTCCTTTGGACCCAACTATCTTCACCTTCCCTCACAGATTTTCCCAGTCAGTATCTGCTTTTCTTTCAGTGTCCTGCTCTCAGCTGGTATGGGAAAGAAGCCTGGTAAGGGAAGCAGGCCTGCACAGGTGACATGTGACAGGCAATGTGTAGGTGAGGTACAGGCCAATGCCTGTGTATGGGGTCACTACCCCCCTGATGGTGGACTTCTGGGCAGTGTGCTGTTAATAAGGGATTAGCTTATTGACTCAGCTAGTGATGGCAGAGTGGGGGCAGGTTTGTAAATAGTGGTTCATTCCCTCTACAGCAGGTCTACTCTACCTACTGCCATCCTGGTGCTCTTTGGGGCACCAAACCACATGTGACTGATCTTCATTCCAGATTATCCGATTTCCTCTACCATTTGGGTCAACACACAGATGGCTGGGGTCACAGCTTTTTTCACAGATGGAAAAAATATTAGTGGCATCTAATCAGGGCCCCACCATCTATGGTGGAACCAAGAGGTCAATGTCCAAATGGTAGAGGGATTCCTTTAACCCCCATCTACCACATAGAAGTAAAAGTGCCTGATCTCTTATACCCCCCCAACACTGACGATGAGGTCTCATGTTCTAGAATGCTTCAGGCTTTCCCTGTTGGCATGCACCATACAGGACAGGAACCCCAGGAACCACCTGGGCATGCTGTCTCACTGCAGAGGAACCCATGGAGACCTAGGCCCACGAGGTGATGTGACCGACCTGAGGTCATCCGGCAAGTTGGAGACAGTGACGCACTGGAGTTTCAGACAAGGCCCCTACTACCCGCCCCTGCACCCCCAAATCTGATTAGAGCTTCACATGTGAGGCCCACCTTCCCTCATGGGCTACAGGGTCTGTGCAGGCTGTGCTGGGCTCACAGTACTTAGCACTCAATAAATGACTGAGTGGATGGGGAGGCTGGAGAGCATTTTTGAGTTTGGTCTGTTAGGAAGCGAAGTTATCGTTAGCACCAAAGGTTAATTTCTGACAAGGTCAGGTGTAGAGGGCCAGTTTGTAGCCAGGATGGGGAAGTGAACCATAGGAAAGGACTAGGAAGTCAGGCTTCATTTGGGGCCAACCAATCTCTGACGGAGTTTAGAAGTCACTGGGGTGGGGGAGAGGGGAAAAAGTCAGCCTTTGGCTCGGGGGAGGCATCCGCCTATGGTTGGAAGTGAGTTAGCCTTTCTGGTGTTTTATGTGGCATGCTGGCATCCCCAGGGATCTGGCCTAGTCTTGAATGACCCACATCCTGAGTAGGGGATGAAGAAGTCAGTTCTGGCTCCAAAAGCAGAGGGGCTTGTAAGTGGCAGTGAGGATCCCACTCTCCAGGCTGGGGGTTGGGGTGGCCTTGTGTCTGGGCCTTTGCTCAGCAGCTGGCCAGGGACGCAGACCCTGCATGAAGGGCAAGCAGTGACTAAAGAGACTTCAGACCCTCGGAGGCATTTCCTGTTTTCCAGTGAACTGAAAACCGGCTTCCTGCTTAGAATAGTCCATAGGGAGGGGTTCTTTTTCTGGTGGTGGGAGGGGTGTCTGAGGGTGGAAGACTTGCTGGGCTCAAAGGCCAGCTCTCAGGGCCCTGTAGGAGGAGGTGGCATGGGGACAGGGGTGGGGTAGGAGAGAAGGAATTCCCAGATGCCTCTGCCCATTTCCTGGCTGTGCCTCAGTGTTCACATTCAAAGCCTTCTGAGAGAGCGACACAAGTCTAATTCCATCAAACAACCGTATATTTTCACAGGGTGGTGACATTTCTCTGGGAACAAAAGCAAAAAGTATGCAGGACCAGTGTGGGCACAGTGATCAGGAGCCCCATGGGCAGAGCCGGGTCTCTGGCACCCAATTAGATGAAGATTCACTTTTTAAAAAATGTTTTAAAAAGAGCATGAGCAGGGGAAGGCAGAGAGAGAGGGATACATAGAATCCGAGGCAGGCTCCAGGTCTGAGCGGTCAGCACAGAGCCTGATGTGGGGCTCGAACCCATGAACTCGAGATCATGACATGAGTCAAAGTCGGATGCTTAACCAACTGAGCCACCCAGGCACCCCTAATTAGATGCAGGTTCATATTGCAGGCTTGAGTCCTGCATCTGCAGGGGACTGGTTGTGTGACTTGGACAATTTTCTGAACTTGCTGAGCCTCAGAGCCCTCATTTCTCAAGCTGGGGACCTAATCAACACTGCCCCTGTGACACAGTGCCCGCCCTGCCCATGGCAGGCACACCTGAAGCCAGCCTCCTTCCCTCAGCGGTGAGGGGGTTACTTGGGCAAAAGGACGAGGCATATCTGTTCCCAGGGTAATCCAGCTTGCTTCCCGGCAGTCAAAATGCTCCCAGCTCCTGCAGCCCGCCCTTCCAAGACCCCGCCCCATTCCTCCTTTCCACACCTGCGGGCACATCGTGGTCAGCCAGCTCCTCACCTGCTTCTGGATCTCTTCATTGCCTCAGTGGGTGGTGATGGGATTTGGGAGGACAGACTATCTTCCTTGGCCCCACCCACTGTGCTCTGGGCTGCATTATCCTCTCCACGCTAGATTCCAGCTGTTCCTCTTCTCCTGCCAGGGGTCAGGGTCAGCTAGGAGCCCCCGACCCCACCCCAGAGTCCACACAAGATACAGATTAGGCACCCCCAGGCCAGCAGGGATAGGTGGAATGGAAGGCAAGGCCATGTAAGAGAGGGGAACATAGCACCAACAATGATTTTTAAGCAGGTATTGGCCAGGGCAAATCCTTCTGATTCTGGGCCCACCATGGACCTGAGCTGCAGAAGAGGGGCTGGCTTTGGTTAAGCAGGGGGCCAGCAGGGGAAGGCAAGCAGGGACTGTCCAGTCCAGCCTCTACTCTGATTTCTTCTGCCATCTTTTGTGTTAGCACTGTCACCTCTTAGTGAACAGAGCTCACTAGAAGGGACCCTCAGGACGGACCCCCTTACAGTAGCTGGAATTGCTGGAGGTGATAAGTATGGAATCACAGGTGCTTATGCAGGTGCCTTTGACCATGGATGGGCTAGCACATTTTAAAGGTACCTTGACTTTTAACTTAAAAAAAATACATATATTTAGCCCTATGATCTGGACCTCCAGTTGTACTCTAGTTTCAAATGTTGGGGGTGACCTCAATCTTCTTACACATTATATAATTCACTTGCTGGTCATATTTATTGCTTGTTGTCCATCAAGACCCTGCCACCTCATAAGTTCTGTAAGAGCACTGATTTTTGTCTGTTTTGTTCACTGATATCTAGATTCATGGCTGCACGTGGTAGGAGCTCTATGAACATTTGTGGAATAAATAAGGAAATGAATAGTTCTGCATTATCTGTTCTGTGTGTAAATACTTTCTGTTCTATCTGAGCAGACCTGACCTGTCACTGGGTCTGACAATTTGGGCAATTATCTGTGGAATGGGCATATGACTAAAACAGTCGCATGAGGTCATAGGGGCTAAGCTAGAAAATTTCTGAGCTTCAGTTTGCTCATCTATTAAATGGGGGTAACGGGAGTCTTCACTACCATGTATGCCAGAAACTACCTAAATTGTGTGATTTTTGTGTGACTTACATAGATGACTTATGTTATGTGCCTAACACAGTGTCCAGAACAAAGAAGGATAAACATGTTAAACTTAAATATAATTAACAACCCACAGAAGAAAGGATTCTGCAGTTAGTGCCCAGGGAGGGCCCCTCCTCCTCGGAACCTCAAGAGCAGCGGGTGGCTGCTGGCTCTGATGCACTGAAGGCCTGAGGAGCAGTACAGTTGGGAATAGTTTACTTGGCATTTGGGTCCTAGAACTGAGACTGACCTGATCTCAGCCCTCAGGCAGGAACTACCAATCCCATCCGGAGAACGGGCTGGGAGAGCTCATCTCTCCTGTCATACGCAAAGACAGCCCTCTATCAAGGCTGGACCGGGCTCTCTGAGACACTGTCCCACCTGCAGAGACCTTCGAGCCTCTTTGAAGGATCCCTGAGGATGTGGAGAACAGAAGTTACAGTGTTGCCCTGGAACTCCAGTCCCCTCTTCCTCCAGCCCTCCCCCGCTGCTACTCCAAGCTGAGTGCGGGTCTGGTATTTTTGTGGTAAGCATCCTTGGCATGGACATTTTTGTGAAAAGCAAAGACAGTTTTGCCATAAAAGATAAAACAATTTAAAAATATATAACTGGATGATAGTTTGGTTTCGTTTCTCCATTGGTACAGTCGCCCATTTTGACATTCTGTAAAGCTTAGCCCCCGTGATAGTCCGTACACCGGTGCGGTGTCGAACTCATGGTTCCCATAGAACATCTGTCAGCGGACGTGAGACCATACGCCGAGAGCAAACAGCCGGGTAGAAGGCCTTCACGACCAACGCGACACAAAGCTCTCTTACAGACATGCATCCTAGCACTTGGAAACACATACATTTCTTAATGGGGAAAGAAATTTCAGCAAAGAAAGAAAAGGAGGTAACAAACGGGGAGACTAATCAGCTAGCAAAAAAAAAGTATATGATGATAGACTTTGAAGTGCTTTTGTACAATCCACAAAATAAAATCAGTTAAAAAAAAAGTTTACTTATTTTTGAGAGCAAGAGCGAGAGAGAGCATGAGCGGGGCAGGAACAGAGAGAGAGAGAGGGAGACACAAAATCTGAAGACAGGCTCCAGGCTCTGAGCTGTCAGCACAGAGCCTGACGCGGGGTCAAACCCATGAACCATGAGATCATGACCCGAGCCGAAGTCAGATGCTTAACCAACTGAGCCACCCAGGTGCCCCTAAAATCAGTTCTTAGAGCAGCATTGCCATGAATCTATATTGTTCATTTTGAATGTATTCAAATATTTTGTATTTCACACTAAAGTCTTTTAAATGTCGCTATTTATTTTCTATCTTTTATTATGTCCTTTGTAATGACAGTCTCTGTTTTGTTTTTTTGTGATTTTGTCTTTTAGAGCAAAACTGCCTTATGGCTAGTTAGTTCTGGGGTGAAAAGGCTTGTGGCAAAGTTGCTTACCGCCCAACTTCCTAGAACCATCTGAGTGGCCACCCCAAGGGTCCTTCTCTGTCCTTTGCCTACCCACAGCCTCATCATCCTTCAGTGCCCTCTCACCACTGCCTCCTCCAGGAAGCTTGCCTGGATAGCACAAAAATACCCTCTTCCTCTGGACATCCCCGGTGTCATCTGTGGGATTTAGCTTTGTCTCTCTAGTCAGCCCTCTGCTGCTCTCCTGCATGGGCCCATCACGTCTTCTACTGGTTGTAAATTCCCTGAGCCAAGACCTTGTCTTCACCACTGGTTCTCCATGCTCTCTTCCTGCCCCCAAAAGGGTTCTTCACAGGTGGGGTGGGGGTGCGCAGGTGCCCCAGGAGAGCTGAGGGGCAGGAGATCTGGAGGATGAGGGAAAACAAATCAGAGCGAGGACAGGAAAGCCAGAAGGCCAGGCCACGTTGCTGGGCTCTGATGAAGGACAGGGTGCCTTGGGGAAGAGAAAGAATAGCAACAGTTTCAGATGCTGTGCTCTGGGACCTTTTATCTCCCTGACCTTTTGCAACAGAACTTGGAGGTAGGAGGTCTTGTTATCGCCATTCGATGAATGTGGAAACAGGCTTACAAAGGCACAGTTGTCTGCCCGAGTGGAAAGAGCTAAAGCCAGCCCTCACTTGCTGCAGACTCCCTGAACCAATTTTTGTGATGCATTTCCCTGGGTTCTTTTTGGTGATCTCAGTAGCTGCCAGACGGGGAGGCTTAGCTGCTTCCTGACGACCTCGCAGACCATGTTCTGAGACATACATGGAAAAGTATTTTATCGGAAAGCAGGCACAGAATAGTCTTGTGGCCATTCCGCAAGTTCCATGAAGTTCTAGCTTCATGGAGCAGAGGTCCATCCAGGTCAGATGCGACCCTGCGCCAGCCACAGACTGGGCTGCCTGTGGGAGTGAGGCAACCGAGGCTCAGAAGCCCTTCCATGGCTTCCCCATGAGGTCACCCACTCGCCTGACTTCTAATACCGCAGATAATCTGTTTTGCTTCTCTGCACAAACGGAATCGCACAGTCTGTGTACTCCTTTGTGCCCGGCTTCTTAGACTCTATGGTATGTCATGAGAGTCACCTGTCTTGTTGCACATGGTTGGAAATCATTTGTGGCTATGTTGTGTAAATCCTCCACAATTCACTTCTTACTCCACAGCTGCTAGACTTTGCTGTTGAGTCAAGGGTATTCATATTTGGCTTTAGCAGTCTTTGAGTAGCCAGAATTTTTCATAGTGGTACCATTTTATACTCAAACCAGAAACACCGGAAGTTCCAACTGTTCAGTATTCTTTGTGAAACTTGATTAGTCGTCCTGGCAGGTATACAGTGGTATGGCACTGATGTAAATGTGCACTGCCCTGGTTCCTAGGGGAAGAGAAGGCTATTTTCTTACATGTTGGGTTGTTTTTTTCCAATGCAGAGATTTGTCTTTGGATCTCTTTGCCCATCTATTATCCCAAATATATCACCAATGTCACCTTTCTAACATTCTTTATGCTAGTTAACAAGCCACCATTTTCTCTGAGAAAATATTTTCCTGGAATTCCTTATGCCAGTGACAAACCTCCAGGTGCGATGGGAGATAAGAGAGCAGAAGCACTCGTGGTATGCTTCTGAAAAAACACTGTGCGATCTGTTGTCCATCCCTGGAGGAGGGGTTCTGATGGGCACAGTCCTTCCATTCTTCCAGTGTCACTTATGAACAATGTACCCTAAGTGTAGTGTCACTGCCGAGGCTGACGTACTCTAAGGAAAGAGACTTCATAACATGACGTCGAAGCCTTTTTTCCACCCCCATCTCTCTGCCGCTGTAAGTGCTATGACAACGCACGTCATGTGGCTCAGTCCTCTAGTCACATGGGGATCTTTAGGCTGCTGCTCACCCAAGCGCTGGACTCTAACCAGGCACAAGGAATGGAGAAGGGGCAATGTGCTCATTGATTCCATGAGAAATCTGTTAGCCTGGCAGTTTTTCAGTTCCAGGGCACAGCCACCCACACGGGCTTTCCTGAAGCGGCTCTGGCGTCACCTAAGCCTCGCTAGGAAGCAGCGTGCAGGGCTTCCTGGAACAGATTGACCAGGGCTGGGCTTTCTCTCCTGGAATGAGGCTGGGGGTGAGGAGAGCCGTACTGAACCAGAAATGCTGATCAACCACTGGCCATATTTTTTTTTCCAAAAATTTTTTTTTAACATTTATTTATTTTTGAGAGAGAGAGAAATCATGAGCAGGGGAGGGGCAGAGAGAGAGAGGGAGAGGGACACACACACATAATCAGAAGCAGGCTTCAGGCTCTGAGTTGTCAGTCCAGAGCCCAACGTGGGGCTCAAACCCACAAACTGTGAGTCATGACCTGAGCCAAAGTTGGCCACTTAACTGACTGAGCCACCCAGGAATCCCAACCACTGACTTTTCTTATAGTTTCAATGTGACTTGTGGAGTATAGAGATTTGGGAGGACGAGTTTCCTCATTTCTGGGACTTTGGAGCTGTCTCTTTTGGGCTGCCAGGCAAGGGAGGTGTAGGCTGGTCAGATTTCACTCAGTGCAATGCTCAGAGATGTCTTCTGACCTCTCTGGAATGGCTCCGTTAGTGTCTTCTGACTTTCAGGTAAATTAATAAGACAGAGAAGCTGGCAAGAGGTTTGCTTTTCCTTGGTCGCTTACCTAGAAACTTGCCTGCATTGACGGAGGAAAGTGTGTGATAAATACAACTTTCCTGTTGGGGTGGATCTGGAGGTCCTTGGCTACATCTCCAGGCAGGCAGGCAACATTGCCAAAGGGAAGCTGAGACATACCATAGTCATTGGAGGCCTTACAAGGAAGCACCGTCTCTTCCCCTGAGGATGACGGATGGTAAGACTGCAATTATTTCCACAACGTGGAAGAAAAACAAAGTTTTGGCTAATTGAGATTTGTGGTATACTCCAGAGTGTGCATGAGTTTCAAATGTTCTTGAAAACTCTGTGGCAGAGAAGGACGAGGAGGAGCCTTGCAGAACCAGCAGCGTGACATGACTAGAGTGGCAAAAAAGGAGCTCTGGAACAAAGGAGGACCTGGAGAGCCCAGAAGCCACCGTGATGGCCACAGACCCTGGCTGAGCAAGGGTGACAGGCACGTGCTGAAGCTCAGATCCCCAGTGACCAGCGATGCCCTGGGCCCAGCCTACAAGGGACCCCCATCTTGAAAGAGTTTCCTGGACTCCAAAAGCCTGAAGTTCTGAGCGGCCAGCGAGAGCCTGAGTCCCAACAAGGCTCGAATGGGTACTGGCTTCAAGAAGATTCAGTGTTTGTTTTGCCAGAAAGATAAAAATGAGAGTGCTGCCTCCTTTCCTTGCCCAAATTCTAGCACTCCCAGGCGGACTGGGTGGTTTTGCTCTACACCCAGACAGCCCAGAGCCTGATCTACTCAGGCCCCCTTCATCTCTATGGTGGCGATCCCAGAAGCACAGAGGTGAGGCTGGGGTGAGCCAATATGGCTGTTTGCATCCTTAGTGCATCTTTTTCTATTTTTTAAATATTTATTTATTTATTTATTTATTTATTTATTTATTTATTTATTTGCAAGAGAGATAGAGAGAAAGAGAGAGAAATCAGGGGAGAGGCAGAGAGAGAGGGAGAGATAGAATCCGAAGCAGGCCCAAAGCAGGGCTCAAACCCATGAACCACAAGAAAGCAGCAACCCCAGCTAGGTTTTGTGATTTGGAATCCCTAATGTACAAAAGGCACAAAACTTCAATGGTGCCACGCTGCTGCTTACAAAGAAGATAAAAAAATGCTCATTGGAGCCTAGAAATAAGATTTAACGCCATTGTATTTATTAGGTTCTGAAACAATACACATTCACATCCTTTTGAATACAGTACATTTGGCACAACAATGTTTACAATGAAATAACACTAATGAATGGCAAGAGATTAAAATTACATCCAGAAAGGGAAAAAAAATGTACAAATAAAGCATCACAATACAAAAAAAACCCTAAAATCGAATATATTTTATATTTAGCCAGAATTATTTTGCACATAATTTAAAAAGAGGTAATTTTTTAGCCTTCTTTTTTTTTTTTAAAGCAAGAATGCATTTTTTTCACCTTTGGAGGAAAAAAACGATGTTTCCACTTCACAAAGTCCATAAGGAGAGAACACAGGAGAACAGCTATCCTTCATATACTTTTTGGCATTTTTTTTTTTTTTTGCACTCAAGAGCTAGATAGAGTAGAAGGAAATGTAATAGTGTGTCCGCTTCCTAAGCCTTGTGAAAACTGAAATGAAACAACGAATTCTCAAAGAACACACAAGCTGTTTTCAATAGATGACGTGGGATTTGAACCTACCTGTGCGAGCGCAGGATCAGCTCTGGCCCCAAGCAGGAGGCACCGCAGCCAGCCCAGCTCTGGTGCTGGAAGGGGGCACCTCAGGGCCAGGCACCCCGCAAATGACTGCCTGGAGCTGCTGGGTGGAATGTATTATTTGACTTCCCAGCCAAAATGCCAGTTGTCCTGTAGGAAGGGCCAGAGCCCTGCTAACTAGGGAACACCACTGAGGCCTTGGAGCACCGAGGCCTCTCGGCATTGCAGGGAGAGCTCGCTTGGTTGTTCCAAGTACACCGGGGGAAGGAAGCAGAGGAGAAACAGCGCAGTAGTGATGCATGAGTATGATGGGCAGTATTGTCATGTCCTCTTAAAAATTGAGATGATGCCACCATGAAAATGTTTCTGTGCTTGTACTCACCTCCAGGAGATAGTCTCTCCCCCAGGATGCCAAGTTACCGAAGATAAATTAAGTTAATCTGTTCTCCATCACGTCACTGGTACGCCAAACACACAAATGGATAGAGTATAATATTTCAAAGTATCATAAGAACGGATCGTAACTACACCTGAGTTTTTAAAAAACAAAAACAAAAGGAAACTGAATGTCGTCCTTAGTGATAACGAAGGCTACGGCCAGCCAGATGCAACTATGGACACCAACTTTCTACGGGCTTGAGCTTGTCACCGTCCAAGCTTTGAAACCACCATCAAAAACATTCCTTTCTCTTCCCCATCCCCCTCAGGGCATCCTAGAGCACAGGAGAACTGAATGTGAGACTTAATGTAGCTTACTTTATGTTTACATCTTTTGAAAGAAACCTAAATGAATAAACAATATAAAGGACTCCTCCCCGTCCTCATAAAGGAAACACGCCTTATCTCTCGGTAACTTGAACCAATATGCTTACGGAGTATTGCACCTGGACATTATTATAATTATTCTTTCATAGACTAAAGTTTTATAATATGCCTGAACATGCAGCAGTTGATACCTCTAAGTTCAATGAATTAATTCCACAGGCCTTGCAGCAAACACTATATACAAAAATCTTGAATGTACAAAAGGCAAAAAGCTTCATTAGGGCCACTTTGCCACTCACACGTATATATATATTTAGGGGGCAGCTGGGAAATCCACGTGCAACAGTTGGAATGGATTCCATTCCCTGCTAAATCAGTTCAGGAAAATAGATAATCAAATAACCTCCGGGAAACATATACACAAAGCCACAGAGAACCCTTGGAAATCAGAGAATGTAACACTGTTAGCATATCTACAGGAGGTAACATCACAGCCATTAAATAGTGTCCGCACGAGTCGCCATTGCATGTCACACAGAAACAAAACTCCAAGCACATCTTGCCACATGGTCAGTTTGCAAATAAAGTTGCTCTTCAGTCTCTGGATTCCCTCCGCATAACCCACGTTTAGCCTCATTCGGCTTGCTCCAAAAGCAGAGATTTCATATTTAACTTTACATGTTTAAAGTCTAAAAACCACGACACAGTAGTATTACCATTTTTTTTAGAAGTGCGCAAAAATAACACACCATTGCGGGAAATAAATAGAGCGTACGCTGGGAACTCAGAATGCAACTGGAAAGAGAATTTGGGAGTGAGTTTTCCTAGAACCTCAGGGTCTTGGCCATGCTGCAGTGGCGTCTGTGTCCAGGCGGAACTTGAAGGTGAGGAGCACTGCTTGTTCTAGTCTCTCTCCATTCATCCAGCCCCCGTATGCCACAAACCACAAAAACATTAATAGTGTAAACCCCGCACGGTTGGTTTCTCATTGTATAATAGCCCTTAAATATCTACCTGCATTAATATTGGAATTTATATCTTTCGGCTGATTAGGAAGCCAATTTGATGATATATTTTTTCAAATGTGAATCGAGTTCAAAATCTGATTTCTTTTTCTACAAAGAGCGATTGATTTCTTTCACGAGATACATGCTCTCACAACTTTGGCATGCCCAAAAGCTACAACCGAAGCAAGCAAGGAGTGGCCATTCTGGAGCAAACCAACACCTTCGGCCGACCCACGCGGCTCACAGTCTGTCTCCATCACAGTGTGCCTCGAAGGCGCTCCCCCCGCCCCTTGCCCGCCCCCTGTGCCGAAGCACCTGTCTCTCCTGGACAGAAGGGCTGGGGGTGGGGGTTGGCTCTCAAAAGTGGGAGCCTCAGAAGGAGGCTCTCAGAAGTGAGAGTGATCAGGCCCCTATGTCCAGTAGCACAGCCAGGGTCTTCTGGTTTGCTGTTCTTGCTGCTCTTTGAAGTAAAAGAACTGAAGCCACCTCACTGCCAGGAGCCCCCGAGGAGTGAACACGGGCTTTTGCCAACAGACCAAACACACAGTGTGTCCGGCCAACCGCTGACCCCACACGATTCTGCGTCACTGGTGAGACAAGAACCAAGAGTGCCTTCTGGTCCCTGGCTGGAAGGGGGAGGAGCCGGCCTGGGGTAAGGGAACACAATAAATAGAGGGTAGACGAGGGACTGGGGTCTGGAGAACAGGAGAAGCAGTTCAAGGCCTTCTGAGCCTCCAGAAGTAGGACTCTTCTCGGCACCCCTTGCGGCAGCAACACCAAACTCCACCTGGAGCAGCTTCTCAGGGCATCAGGTCTTCACCAAAGTAGGAGAAGCCTTTGAATTCCTCCTGGTTGATCTGCTTCACGATTGCTTCGTCCACGAGCGTGAGGATGGGCTCTTCCCGGGTAAAGTCTTGGTCAAAGTTATTGACATCTCTTTTGGTTTTCTGTGAGAAGAAAAGAGAACGCACTGACTCCAGGCTGACCTTCCTCCCCGGGGGCCCCCCACAGGGAGTGGGCATCACACCGACCAGCCCTTCACCAGAGCAGGCCTCTAGCTACTGAGAGAAGACACGGGGCTGCTCCAATGAGGTCACGACGAATGGCCCCAGGACCAGGAGGTGGCAGAGGACTTGGAAAGGAAGAATGAGTCCAGGTGAGAGGAAGGAAAGGAGTGAGAGGGGATGATGGAAAAGCAGGGAAGTGGGATTCCCACAGACTGTCGTGTGGGGGTGGAGCACGTGTGGTTGGGAGAGCAGGAGGCATAGCTCTCATTGCACACTCCCCTTCTAGTCTAACCCTCTGGCTCCATCGAGATCTCCATCCCTGTGACCCAGGGAACAAACCTGAATCTCCCTCCCATAGAGTCTCCAGTGGTCTTTCTTCTCTATAGGTTGACCTCCATAACCCTGCCAGGTCTGCTCCATATATGACCTCTTCTAAGTAGGAGGATGAAGGGGGTGGGGGCAGGGGACGTCTTCTGGGAAGCCTGCCTTGATCCCTACCTGCATCCACCTTGAACTCTATTTTGTGCTCCTACATTCTTTCCATGATTATACTCAACACGCTCACTGACTTGCAATGAGTTAGGTGTGTTTGTCTTGACCAAGAGCTCTTTAAAGGCAGGGGCCTTGTCTTATTCAACTTCGGGTTCCCTACAATAAGCATCTACTGGATGAATGCCCATGGGAAAGGACCCACCACTGCACTGACTCCCTAGCCCAGAAGGACCTATGCCCAGTTAGAGGCTCAAGTTCCCAAAATAGGGCTTATGGTCCATGGGGGAGAGCAGCAAACATCTGGAAGTGTAAACAATGCTCTCTCTGCCTTTTGGGACCTCCAGTTGATCTGAGAGCCAGTACTCCAGTATAGAACACACACTGCAATAGTTAGAAAAATGTCCATGGAGAAGTTGGGACTTGAAGAATGAGTTACAGTCGTGGTGGCAGAGATGGGAAGAAGTCACCTTGGCAGGGGAAGAGGTGGGACAAAGATGGGGATGGTGAGGCAGGAACACGGAAGATGTGGAACAGGAAAATGGGTTCACCAAGCTGCCTGGGGTGGAGTCTGGCACGGAGATGGAGGGAGGCAGGGCAAGTCTGACGGCAGAGGCCTTCAATGCCAGGCCCCCTTGCCCCGCACTACACGGCACAATGCCTAGAGGACTGAAGGAGCTCCTGCAATACCCTTTCAGGCACTGATTGACTGGTGTTACCCAGGATTAGTGACCTGGATGATGGAATAAACCTTGTGGAAAGATTAGCATTATTATTTGTAGGAGGAATAATATTAATATGTGCCTTGTCCTGGGGAAACTAGTAACCTAAAAGATGTTAATAAGTACTCCATAAAAAAGGTGGTTTTGAGACAAAGCTATTTTTGCACCCTGCTCTCAGAGGTCTGCCACGTATGGGGGCACATTAAAGGCTCCAAGACGTCACAGAGTCAAGAAACCTGGTTCACTTTATTTAGAAGAGCCTTCCTCAAACTTGATGTGAAACTTTTCTTCCTGAATTTTTTCTTTTTGGTTTAATGTATTTATTTTGAGAGAGACAGAGAGAGCACATGTGCAGGAGGGGGGAGGGGGAGGGAGAGGGAGGAAGAAAGAGAGGGAGCGAGAGCGAGAGCGAGAATCCCAAGCAGGGCTCAATCCCATGAACTGTGAGATCATGCCTAGAGCTGAAACCAAGAGTCAGACACTCAAACGACTGAGCCACCCAGGCGTCCCTTTCCTGAACAGCTTCTTAACATCTGTCTATGCAGATTTCTGCAGGACACGGTTTGGGAACTGTGGTTTTATAGTTTATAAAACACCTTCCAATTTGTTCCCTGGTTTGATCCTTATTATCCTGATTTTACAGATGAAGAAACTGTGGCTTAAAGAGGGTTAGTGACTTGACCAGGGTCACCTGACTAGTTAAGAGCAGAGCCAGATTCCAGATCCCTGCATGATGCTGCGTGCATAGAATGTCTGGAAAGCTGGACACCGGAGCAATGGAAAGACATGGCAAGGATCAAAGTCAGTCAAGAGACATTAATTCAGGCCAGACCACTAGGCCTGGAGCCAGAAGGGTTTGCCAGTGAGTGATCATGGCAGGAGAAGCTGTGGGTCGGAACAAGAGTGGGTGGCCTGTTCTGGGCGAGCTAGGCAGGGGAACATGTGTTCAGATCTTCCCAAGCTGAGATCAGAATCATGAGGCTGGCCCAGAGCAGGGAAGAGTGGCTCTTTCAGACACATCAGTCCTGCTTCGTGTCTTTTCTCTGGGCTTGAGCAGCATAGCTGAGTAGGTCTCAGAAACCTCAGAGGGGAGACAGAATGGAGATACAGAAAACCCAAAGGATGGAAAGAGGACCTGAAGGATGTACATGTTTCCCTTGAGATGGGGAAGCTGAGAAGTGGCCTAAGTCACCTCTCCCAGGAGAGCTGGCTCCCGGGCAGCAGGATGATCTGTCTCCATATCCACTGTGTACAGGACAAGGGAAAAAGGGGGCCCTGTGTGGACAGGGACTTCAGAGAAGAACACCAAAGCCCATCTCCATAGTGACCTGGGAGGACCAGTGCCTGGGGAAAGGGTGAACATCTCTGTCCAAGGAGGGATGGGTTCACTTTGACTGAGGAGGGGTGACAGAGTATGGGAATGCTGTGCCAGGCGAAATGAGTCTAGAAGGAGGAACAGGGTGAGGAGGAGTGGCTTGGGAAGCACTGAGCATTATCCCAGAAGGTGACCAAGGGATGTCCTCAATGTGGGGCAGGGGAGGATGGAGACCTGCAGAAGGGGTGGTAGTTGGACAAAGAAGAGAGGCAAGGAATGGAGTGGGGAGAAAACTCAGTCTGCAATATCACCAAGGCTGGGCCATGCCTGGGTCTCCAGTGTCTGCAGAAGCAGGGACACCTTATCCCAGCCCTTTCTCACGGCTCACGGATGAAGGGAGCATGTGTGTAATGAGCCTTGGGAAATCTGGAACTTTCTGAGCACTGGCTCTCCCTGTCTGCCTTTCAGTCATTAGTGTCCATGGAGACTGGTTTAATTTCCCAGGTCGGCTGAGCGTAGTGATGGAGCTAGATTCCACAGGATGTCCGAATTTCACCACTCATTGACTATGTACTAGGGAACCAGGTTCGGTCAGCACAGCCAGGGATGTCCTTCCCAGTGGACCTCTAGCTCCATTTCACGCTAGTTTGGGGCACCACCAAGTCAGCTGCGGGCTCTCCAGGGGTCACAGAATCATGGGTGGCATTCCAGTGACTGTACCATTCTTTAAGAACTCTGGAGAAAGGCATACTTGCCTTGCCCACCCCCTTATCCAAACTGGCCCAGGCCCTGTTTTCCTTGGAAACATTTTGGGTGCATGTCAGTTACTCATTTCCAATTCAAAAAGCCAACATCCCCACTATGTGCAGTTCCTGATCATGAACCTTAGAGACTTGAGAAGTTTTCCAAGCATCTCTGGGAAACACCATTCCCTACTAATAGCACGTAGACAGCATAGCATCCTCAAACTTAGAGGGGATTGGGCATTATATCCTTTATTCGCTGATTTTATTCTCTGAAAAGCTGCTGTCTTGCTCTGAGTAAGCACTACACTCAATTCCAAGATTCAGATGGACAAACCCAAGAGACATTCCTGTTTACCTAGATCCTCAGTCTTTTCCATATGCCTCCCCTAAAGGCTAAATGTTAGATTCTTAGCCCACAGTGTGGAGTGTGAGAGGTGACTCTGGAACCTCTTCAGATTTCATCTCCCTCACGAAGGCCTTCCTATATGCTTGTCCCACACTTGGGGGTGGGGGTGACACGGAGGAGGACAGAGAACACTAGCTGACCTCTTATGCTGGTACTGTCCCTTCCTGGTTAGATGACACTGTGAGATCCCTCTTTGAGACTGAGTTTTTATAGGTCACCTCGAGGACTCGATGAGATGTCAGATGTTAGGTGCCTCAGTGCAGACTTCAACATGTAATGGGCACCCAATAAATGAGCCTCCAAGTCTTGGCATCTGTGTGCCTCGGGCACACATCATAGACAGCTTGGTTGTTACTCAACACTGTGTGATCTGCTCATGGATGCCATGAGCTTCTCAGAGGAGGGACTGAGTCTTACATTTATCTGTATGCCTCCAAATGCTGAACGAGTACAGAGCTAGGGTCTACCTGAACATCCCAGTACATTTTCCAGAGATTGAGATGCTTCTAATGATATCTAACTGCACTTGGGCAGAGTCCCAGGGTCTTATAGTCCTCTACTTCTAAGGCTTTTAAGGGTCTCATCCCCACCTAGCTCCCCACTGCTTCTGGGCCCTGCTGGACCATGAGGTTCTCTGGACTCACTGGCTTCCCCTGATTCCAAGCCTCTGCCTGGAAATCCCTCTCCCGCTCCCGCATCTTCCCCATGTCCTCGTCACCCAGCTGAGTTGCTCACCTTTCCCAACCAGGCTTAAATGCCCTTCCTTTAAATAGCCTTCTTGTCCTTCCACCCCTCTTATGGGTGCCCCATCATCTGTCCTTTTATTTTTTTTTATGAGAGCGAGTGTGCGAGCATGTGCGCATGAGAGAGATAGCACTAAGGCAGGAAAGAGGAGCAGAGGGAGAGATAGAATCCTAAGCAGGCTCCATGCTCAGCACGGAGTCCGTCTGACACAGGTCTGGAGCTTACAACCCCGGGATCATGACCTGAGCAGAAACCAAACATCAGATACTCAACCAACTGCGCCACCCAGGCGCCCTGTCCAAACTTATCACAGCCCTGATCACACGCACCCTCCTGCTTTCCACGAATCTGTGAGTTTGTTGGGGATGAGGACTGGGTTGAACTCACATTCCATCCCCATTCTAGTGCACTGCCTGGCACGCAGTGAGCGCTTAATAAATACCTGCTGAGAAATAAGTAAAAGCCTCTCTCTTGCTTCTACTCTATCCAGAGCCAGTACAGTGCTCCGGCTTCAGGGCCACTGGTGGCTGTTCTACCAGATGGGCTTTTCACGTGGGCGACCATAGGTGAAGTGGCGAGATGGCTGAGTCCGCCTCACGAGGGGTCTAGAGTGGGGCAGCCCAGAGAAATGGGCAGACTTATGCCTAGTTCATGGGGTTTCCTCCCCGAGCAGTGGTCAGCTTAGGGCACTGGGGCTCCCGGATTGCTGGAAGGAGATCAACACAAACAGGTTCGACCAGGGTTTGGGAAAATTCCATCGAAGTCAGATGGGCTAAGGGGACTTCATGTCCCTAACCCTTGTGGCTGATGTTAGAGGAAAATAAATGACACTGACCTTCCCTCTGGCATCTCCTCAGAGAGAGACAAGGTCTGGGATTTGAGAGGTCTGGGGCTGACCATGGGGGAAGGGCCCACCTTTGGTATCTGCAACGGGGAAGTGAGGTAGCTTATGGAAACAGTTACAGGTCCTGCCAGATCCTTTCAAGAAACTGCAACTGGGCCTGCCTTATAATCACTGGAGGCGGCTGAGGGCTTGGGGGATCAGCCGGCTGTGGTGGTGCCTGCATCTCAGCACGGACACGGGCAGGCGGCCTGAATGCCTGCTTCCTGTCTGGCTGGCGTAATTCTTTCACTCACTGTACTTTAGTCATAAACACCAGCTTTCAGAAGAGCCAGCGCTTTCTGCTTCTGTCTTCATCTGATTACGAGGAGATCAACAGATGACTTTGTTCTGAAGCACTGAGAAAACTCCCTAATCTCACCAGCCGGGACATGGGGCTGGCTTTCATGTGGCTACCTTGCTGCTCCCTGCCTACACCTCTTTACCTCTGCTGGGCAGGATGAGAGCATAGGTTGTGCGTGGTCATTCCGATCCATGCACACAATCAGAATGGTGGGGGCGGGGGGGGGGGATGTGGGCATGCTGTCTCCACACAGTCTCCAAAATGCCAGCTTTCTTTTTGGTCTAGAGTCCATGTCAGGTTCCGACTCCCTCTTCAGACTTCCCGAATAGCAGCCTTACCTAATCTCACCCTTCTCCTGGCTCCCCGGCACTTTCTGGATCACGCATTTGGGCCCCTTCTAATATGCTGTGTGTGTCACAGTCTCCTCTCAGATACCTCATGATACCAAGGACACAGCAGAACCTAATACTCATTTGCCTGAAATAATTTAATTCACCAAAACAAACCCCAGATTCCCCCTAGCTTTGAAATGTCAAAATTCTTGTCTAAGCTCTATTTTGCTCTTTTAAACACTTGAAAATGAAAAGCGAGACTTTACATAATTGGAATGCTTGTTCTCTATTAAATAAATTTTTGTAGACACACATCTTTTCACGATACCCCTATACTCTAAATAACAGCGCATACGTATATATGTTAATGCACACATGCTTACACGTGAAGTTAAATGAAATTAAGGATATATGACTGTGTAATGCATTGCCTGGCAAAACTGAGGGTCGGAATAGAATTTCAAGTTAACGATCATTTACCTAAAAATTGCCCCAAACATAATCCTCCATCCCTTTCTCCCCCTCTTGGTTTTGTTAACTGAGAATTGGTCATACTTTGGGGTTTTCTTTATAGAAACCAGAGCAAGATGTACGGGCTCTTCTGGTACTCAGCTGCCCAGAGAACTTTCATAGCACCTATCCTGCCCTAAGCCCTCAGTGGCTCCCTACCTTTTAAAATTCCACCTCCTTCTTAGCATGTAGTAGCCATGGCTGACCTCTCCATTCCTGACTCTGGTCTGAGCAAGGCCAAGTACTGTGGCATGGCCTTCTATTTGGTAAGAACTGTCAAGTGAATCTGATGTCTAAGACAGTATCAATGTATTTTCATTTCTCAAGTAGCTGTGATAAATCAATGATGCTCTTGGTATTACCTATCTGGTGTGACCCTACTGGGGGTGGGACTCCTCTACCAAAAAAGAGGCGTTGAACTGCTAACTTCTAGTAGCTCGGGATGTGACCTTATCTGGACATTAGGTCTGTGCAGATGCCATCAAATTGAGATGAAGTCGGTAGGGTGGGCCCTGACCCAGTGTGACTGGGGTCCTTAAGCAGGGGAAGTTTGACCAGTGACAGACCTGCACAGAAGGAAGCCCCCGGGCAGAGACAGAGGGAGATGCTGCCACAAGCCAAGGAATATCCAGGGCCACCAGAAGCTGACAGAGGCGGGGGAGGACCCACCCCACCACCTCCTGGGTTGTGGAGGGACCAAGGCCCTGCCGGCAGCTTGATTCAAGAGACGTCTCCTGTCCAGAGCTGGGAGAGGACAGGTTTCTGCTGCTTGAAGGCACCCAGTTTATGGCACTATGTTCAGGTGGCCCCGGGCAGCTGATACACATGTCAATCTTCTGAAACAGATTTTTTGAATCCAGATGTAATCCTTTGCATTTGCCTTTGATTTCTTCTTAGTTTGGTACTTATTTTCTGGCTTGTTGAGATCATCATATATAATAATTCTGTAATTTACTTCTCTGATCTCAGTCTGTTACCGAGAAAGAAGGGACAATAACATATGCCTGGCTTGCCGAGGGTTCTCTGCGAGCATATAAGGAAGGCTCATGGAAATATGAATATACTATGGGCTATAATGTAAATTCTATCATCCTTCTTGTCTGCTGCATCCTTTGGCTCTGTGTTCTCCTGAAATACGACTGGCATGCCTCCCATGACTCCATTAAGACATGTATAAAAATACTGTGTGAGGCAGGCTCAGGCTTGGACCCCTCTGGCCTGCCCTCCACAACAAAACTGACATCCAAGCACCCCAGCACGCTCTGGGGACATTATTGTTAAATCTACTGTGCATTGACCAGTCAAGGTCACTTTTTTTAAAATGTTCATTTATTTTTGAGAGAGAGCACAGGTGGGGGAGGGGCGGGGAGAGGAGGACAGAAAATCCGAAGCAGGCTCCACATTGACAGCAGCGAGCCTCATGTGGGGCTTGAACTCATGAGCTGTGAGATAATGACCCGAGCCAAAGTCGAACACTCAACTGGCTGAGCTACCCAGGCATCCCAGCCACGGTCACTTTGACCATCTTGTTCGAGAAAATGGTATCAGAGACTTTCAATTGCTTTGCTGGAATAAAGACCTCTAACACCTGCCACATTTCTCTGGTCTGTTGGTCTAGAAATGATGTTAACTGACTCCGGGTGAGACCATTTCCCCCCACAGTGTCACAGATCACCTTTTCATAAGAACTTCCAGAAATCGCTTTAACAGCACCTGCCTCCAAGTATCCCAAATCCACATTTTCCCTATTTTGGGACATGGGGAGACAGACTGGTTGCCCATCTCCCATCTTTTGGTGTCACTGTTGGATTCTGAAAATCCAAACGACCAAGTCGTGGGCATAGCAAGTTTTTTAGTGACCTGACCTGTAATTCGCCTGGGCCTAGGCCAGTGGCTACACACCCAAGGCCAGGAGCTTTATGTAACAGTGATGCTGATCCCACACCGGAGCTCGGGGATGTGGCCCGGGGACGGGGCCTGTCCTAGCTCCCCCAGTGAGCTTCACCAAGTGTCATTCATTGACTCTCCTGTCTTCTTATTTTGGTACTTATTTCTGGCTTGTAACAACTTACTTCTCCCTTGAATTCAGTTCATCTTTCCTGGGGTTTGCCCTCATCTTTGTCCTTCTAAGAGACTTCTCTTGGGGGAAAAGTTAGAGACAAGGGGACAGGCTTGGTTTTTGTCACTGGTAACAAAGTAGTTCTCCATCCTGCCTGTGCATCAGAAACAAAGGGCCACGGACCAAGGGGCCCCAGTGCACAGCTGGTGGGAACGCAAACTGGTGCGGCTGCTCTGGAAAACAGTGTGGAGGGTCCTGAAAAAGGTAAAAATGGAACTACCTTGTGATGCGGTAATCGCACTGCTGGGTATTTACCCAAAGAATACAAAAACACTAATTCAAAGGGATGCATGCACTTCTAAGTTTATAGCAGCCTTATTTATAATAGCCAAAATATGGAAACAGCCCAAGTTCACCAACTGATGAATGGACAAAGAGGTGAGATACACACACACACACACACACACACACACACACACACGCAATGGAACATTACTCGACCATAAAAAGAATGAAACTTTGCCATTTGTAATGATGCAGATGGAACTAGAGAGTATAATGCAAGTGAAGTCAGTCAAAGAAAGACAAATACCATATGTGGAATTTAAGAAACAAAACAAGGGGAAAAAAGGCAAACCAAGAAACAGACTCTCCACTATAGAGAGCGAACTGATGGTTACCAGAGGGGAGGTGATGGGGTCGGGGTGGGACACGCGTCATGATGAGCCCCAGGTGGAGTAAAATAAAAACCTAAAAAACAAAAACAACAAAGAATCCCACAGTGCGCCCACATGGACCCCTGGGCCTTGCCCTACACCTCATGAATGGGACCCTCCAGGGATGGGGCCCAGACCTGCGTATATTTTAAAGCTTCCTAAATAATTCTGACATGCAGCCTGGCTGGGGCCCTCTGTGTCAAAGAGCAGTGGATTCCTTTCTTCCTTTTTTCCTTTAGTGTCAAAAGCCCCTTTGGTGGTTTAAAAGCCTATGTAGGGGCCTACAGTTGTTCTGGATTTGGCTTCCTTGCAAGTTCGCATTTTATATTGTCATTCCTTCTCAATTTCGTGCCCTCCTTTCTTCATTTGGTCTTAGCCTTCATAAACTGGGACATCCAAGAGCCCACTGGGAAGCACGTTGGTGTCTCCAGGCGCTCTGAGAGGCAGTGAAGCTCACAGGTTAGCATGAGGGCTCTGTGGCCAGACGGCCTGGATTTCACTCCTGCCTCTCTCCAGCTTGGCGGCCTTCAGCAAATCAAGTGGTCTTCTCTGGGCCTTAGTTTCATCATCTGTAAAATGGGGATGCTAGTAGCCTTCCGTGTATATTTGTTATAAGGAGTAAATGAAATAACACATTTAAGTGGTGAGAATAGCCCACGGTGTAGGAGAAATGTAAATTATTAGCATTGCTTTCTCATCAATATTGATCACCACTGCATGGTTAGAACACACAGCCCTGTCTTTGGGATGATCCTGGAGATTTCTACTTGATCTCGTTCACAGAACAGTTATTATTTCACCTGGGCACCCTGGGGGCGTTCCAGACCCCCACACTCTGGTCTAGAATTAACAGTCTGCTCTCAAAAGCTAAGAGCCAAATGTGTGACACTCCCACAAAGACATTCCTGATTTTTTTTTGTCTTCCTGCCTTTGTTTTTCTTTCCTCATTTTCGCTGATATTATATTTAGAGTATGCACTTTATATATCCTGGTGGGCCATCTTTAAACTTTCAGGAATAACGCAAGATAAGAAAAACAAAAAGAAGAAAGGAGACGAATGTTACATTTAGCGCTGCTGGCTGTGATGTCATATCTCCTCTGTAACGAGCAGGGTGTGTGTGGGTGCAAGGGGAGCTTGGGGGAGCATGGGGCTGTTGGAGACCCAGGCACAGTGGGCATCGCATTGTGATGTCCCCCATGGGAACAAGACCCAGGTTTCCAGGTCTTCTGAATATCAAGAAATGCTCCAGTTACATTTTCACATTAGATCTCCTAAGTTTTCTTTTATTAAGAAAATTTTTTTGGTTAACATTTATGCATTTTTGAGAGACAGAGCACTGTGGGAAAGGGGCAGAGAGAGGGAGACGCAGAATCTGAAACAGGCTCTAAACTCTGAGCTGTGAGCCCAGAGCCAGATGGGGGGCTCGAACTCATGAGCTGTGAGATCCTTACCTGAAGTTGGATGTTTAACTGACTGAGCCAAATCCACAGAACTTTAAAAGGTGAGCCCATAACACCACTCCCTGGAGTCCCCTGCTTAACTTGGTCAAGTGGGGAGCCTGTCAAGGTGATTTTTACCTCTAAATTTATAGCTCAATTATTTTTTTAAAGTTTGTTTACTTTGAAAGAGAGAGAGACAGAGAGCAGACTCAGGGAAAAGAGAGAGAGAGAAAGGGAAAGAGAGAGAGTGAATCCCAAGCAGGCTCTGTGCTGATGGTGCAGATACGGGCTTAAACCCGTGAATAATGAGATCATGACCTGAGCTAAAACCAAGAGTTGGACCCTTAACCAACTGAGCCACCCAGGCACCCCATACAGCTCAATTATTTTAAGTGAAGTATTTCAAGCAAGCCTCTCAATCTAGGTTCTCACTCCTAAAGCAGAGGTGGCAAATTTTCTCCAAAGGGCCATACAGTAAATCTTTAAGTTTTGTGGGCTGTAGGATCTCGGTTACAATCACTCCACTCTGCTGTTGTGGCTCAAAGGCAGCTGTAGACAAGACACAATTGCACGAGCATGGCTTTATGTATGGATGCAGAACTTTACACATGGACACTGCCATTCGAGCTTCATATAATGTTCATGTGTCATGAAACGTTCTTCTTCAACCATTTAAGAAAAATGTAAAAACCATTCCTAGGTCGAGGGCAGTGGGCTGGATGTAGCCTGCGGGCCAATGTGCAAGGTGGTGTGCTAGGGATGGACTTCAGGGCTTCCGGGAACCTCGTACAGTGCAGTGTGTTGTGCACGGGGCAACCTCTCACTGCAACAGATGCTTGAATGTGGCGACTTGATTGCTAAGAACCACAGATTGGAGAGTTTCCCTAGTACAAAGACTGGATCTGTCCAAGGTACAACTCTGAGGAATCCACATAGAGGAGAAAACCCTGAGAAGATTCTCAGGACCTGAATTGTCCCCTCGGACCATGGAGGGGTCCCCAGCACAGGGCTTTCTCCTTGGTGTATTCAGTGCTCTGCAGGAGGCTGAAGTGACTCTATGAAAATGATTGGGAAAAGTCTCCTGGACACAGACTGTGTATCTGAGGCTCTTTCCAGAAAACTCTTTTAAGGCCAGGGGAAGTCATTTTGTATCAGGGTTTTAACTCCACAGAGAGCATTTCTGTCACTTTAGGGAAGGAGGCATTTCTGTGCAGCTCTGAAGGGTGATACTTCCACCGGCTCCAACCCTTCCAGGCCTTTCAAAGTCCAGCCACATGCACACCTTTGGCTGTGACTCTGATTCTAAAATTCAGTAACAAATGCATAATGCATATATTTCAGCCAAGAGTCATTTGAGCCATGTGGTTAGGAGGAAGTCCTCATTGTCTGTATGGGGCACACGGGTGCTTGATGACATTTAGGCTGGAGTTTATAAGT
The DNA here is from genome assembly GCF_006229205.1 of Suricata suricatta. Taxonomy (NCBI): domain Eukaryota; kingdom Metazoa; phylum Chordata; class Mammalia; order Carnivora; family Herpestidae; genus Suricata; species Suricata suricatta. The sequence continues at coordinate 92,947,615 of NC_043703.1, read as the reverse complement.
GGCCTGAAGGTGCCTCTAAGTGGCCTGTGTATCTTGGCTTCCCGGTGAGGCAGGGAGCGTCCTCTGACTAGTGCTGTCTGGCTCAGAGCCCGGGCCTCGCCAGCTCCTGGTTAAGTAAGTGCACCCTGCTGTGTCCCCAGGGGATAGCAAGGTGCAACAGCTTTGCTCCAAGGGGGAGCCTGCCACCCTCTGAGACTAGAAATGAGAATATGGGGGGATCTACTGCCCTCTCAAATGCTGTAAAGGGGTTCTGAAACCATCCCTGCGGCCACAGGCTTCCATTCTGCTGCTAAAGACAAGGTGTGACTCTGCCATGTGGGGAAGGAAATACCCCTTCCTGGGGAACCATTTCCAACCTAGGCTGGTCCCCCCCATACCCCTCAGTCGCCTTGTACCTCTCTTTCCTGGTACTCCTTGTAACCAGGGCTAAATAATGACGCACTGGGCATTTCTCTTGTACTCCCAGTGCTTGTTTCTGCACATGGAAACATCGTAAAGCTCACGGATGGAGGCTTTGGCAGGTACTGGGCTCTGCGCTAAGTATTTCCCCTGCCTGATAAACGCACGCTCACCCCCACCCCCACCCCAGGGGGAGCGAGTGCCGCCACAGCCCCCACTGGAGAGACTGGGAGACAGTTTGCTCAAGGTGCAGCCAATACTGAATTCAGGTGTTCTGACCCCAAGGCCCATGTCCCCGACATGTGTCATCCTGCCTCCCTCCGAGAGGCACCAATGCGTTCGTGTGTGCAAAGGGCTGCCACACGGAGCCCTGTGCAGGTGCCCCGCTCAGTGGCTTCCACCACAGTCTTGTTGGTGTGTTATAAACCCACACCTGCATTTGCCCTGTATCCCTCAGCATACGTGCAGCCACCATCCCCCCTATGACCATGGGGTCATTTCTCAGACATGAAGAGTGAGGAGGGGCCTAGCCCTTCAGAAATTTTTATTATAACCAACAGTAAGAAAGGCATTTTGTTTATAACCTAGTGTACATGACCTCATCCTATCAGCCCAAGAAAAGATTCGGCAAGCTATAGTTTACCTAGATTGCATTCTGTGCTATAGTCCAATATTCTACTTATTCTTTAAAAACATTTTAAAACATTTATTTATTTTTGAGAGAGAGAGAGAGAGAGAGAGAGGGAGACCCAGAATCTGAAGCAGGCTCCAAGCTGTCAGCACAGAGCCTGATGCGGGGCTTGAACCCACAGACCATGAGATCATGACCTGAGCTGAAGCTAAATTGTTTAAGTGACCGAGCCACCCAGGTACCCCATGATATCCTACTTATTCTATTCTGTTCAATTCTACTTGGCCTGACCCTACTCTACCCTATCTTAGTCTTTGCTAACCTTTTTTTCTTCACCTGATTCATTAAGTTGGCTTTACACCCCACTGCTGGGGAGACTCTGCAGTAGGGCAAAGGGGCACTCAGTGGGGGGTTGCGGAACCGACAACATGTGGAAAACCTGGTGTGGACAGCCAGCAATAAAAAGCCTTAGGAGGAGACAGCTCCCTGCATGCCATGGCCCGCCCGAGGCCTGAGCACCGAGTGGGACTCTGCAGCGAGCCGGCCCCACGCAGCGGGACGTGCAGTGGCAGGACCTGTGCCTGGTGATGCTTCAGGAGCCTGCGTTCTCCAGCCGAAAGTGTAGAGGCCCCTGGGGGCCAACCTGGCCCCATTCTAACTGGGGAGTCCTTTTTCATGCAGCATCTGCTTTCCAAAGCAGTGTCATCCTTGACATCTATTAGGTTTAGCTAATTCCAGGGACTTTTTGGTGCCCAAAGAAACTTTTCAATCTGGTCCTGGCAAAAGCCTGGTTCCTCCACTCACCAATCCTGCCCCCCTCATTTATGAAAATGTTCTAGATAGAAATCAGTTCTCTTGGCTGGGATTTATTATTGCTCTGCCTGCTGGCTTTGAAACGGGAACTATAAACACCCTAATATATGCCTCTCAAGTCCAGATGAGGTCACCCTCCTCTCTTACCATTCAACACTTCCAGGTTTCCTAATGTAGGATCTTATCACCCACATTCCCAGGCATAAACTGGAATAGATCTTGGGCCATAAAGGGTGAGAAAAGAATTCAGAGCTGGAGCTGAGAGAGAGGTGTTCTCTGGAAAAACACTGGCGAGCTACAGAATTCATTCATTCATTCATTCATTCATTCACAGTATATGTTGAACACCTACTATGTGCCGACAGTTGCTGCTGAGGACAAAGCTGTGAGTGAAACAGAAGCAAATCCCTCCTCTGACAAATTAACTAGAGCGAGCAAGGTGTTGGTGGTGGGTGATGGGCACTTGGGGATTCTCTCTACTTCTGTATGGGTTTGGCCTTCTCATGGTAAAAAGTTAACAACAGAATTCTCGAATTTCACACACGTGGATGCCGAGTGAAAGAAGCCAGACACAAAATCACAAAACAGCACGTAATACATGTCGCGCTCTCTCACTATGTATATATATGTATATATACTCTAGAAGACTCTAGAAAAGACAAAGCTACTCTCCAGTGATAGAAAGCAGATCAAAGACTGCCTGAGGCACAAGGGCACCTGGGAACTGTCTGGGTAGAGCCGTTCTAAACATTCACTGTGCTGGTGATAACATGGGTGCATCCATTTGTGAAAATGGATGAAAAGGCACATTTTAAAAGGGTTCAATTTTATTCTATGTACGTTTTATGATAAGAAAGTTGATTTCCAAAACCCTCCAACCCCTGTCCCCACAGGCAGTAAGACACTTTACGGATCATGTAAGTCCCTCATTTTACAGGAAAGGAGCAGAGAAATTCAGTGACCTGTTCCAAGTCTCAAAGATACAAAAGACAGAGGGACCAGCACCCAGCCCTGTCCAGCATTTTCCTCTTAGCTCGCTCCCTCTGATACAAAGTGGGGGCTAAGTGCGGGAGTTCCATGTTTTGGGGTGACTGTATTCTGAAACTCTTGGTGGAACACCCACATCCTGGGGGCCTGGGTACCTGTAGCCTGAATCTGCCATGCCTCCCCCAGGAAGACCACCTGAGATGCCGGTGGGGGGGGGGGGAGCCTGGCTGAAGCCCTGAGTCAAGGTCTTTATTTCCTGAGCCACTGTGGTTGATGAGCCCCACGGAGGGCGTATCCTCCCATCTCCTCTTTAAGGCAAGTATCACATCTCACGGCCCCTGCCATTCTGACCTTCTTCCACACCTAGCGAGGCTCACACACCTGAAATACTCCACTGACATTTAAGAACGAAAACCCCGCTGGGGGTGGGGTAGGTCCCAGAAAGAAGAGGCCAGGATAACTTGGGGGTCTGCGTCCCGCAGGCCTGGGAGCCGGGCCACCTCACTCTGTGAATGAGCTGTAGGAGCTGTGATGACGTGCCACAAACCTCAGGTGTGTTCGTCAAACCCCAGCGTTCTAGAGAATGTCACAGTGTGGAGTGTAAGCCAAATCCAATTCTGTCACCATTCACTACGGTGGCACAAACAGTGGGGAGTTAACAAGGCGCCAATCCCTACGCCCCCCACACTCCCTGAATGCAAGCTGGGTTCCCTTCCTCTCTGACAGCCAGCTGTGCCCCTGGAGAGTCAAGGTCCTGGGCTTGGAGGCTGGCTTGGGTGAGGAATGCCCCTAAGCCCTTGGTGCCCATTTTCCCTTGGTGCCTGCACCCTTCAGAGAGCAAATGCTCTCTGAAGCCTCCTACCTCGGGGAAGGTTTGAGCTTCCATCTGCTTTTACTGGGATGCACATTATACAGCCTGGGACCACTGCCCCTCCTTTCCTGGCTGCCAGGCCACCTGTTACCCTTCTGTGCAAGAGAGGGGCAGGAGGACACGGCTCATCCAGTGACACGGCCCCCTGCCCCAGGGGGGAAATTCTATGAGACTGCAAGTGGCAAGTGGCTCCTGTGGCCCACAGGGACCTTGCCAGCTGGCCTGTCCTGGGAGGCTCTCTTCCTCACGCCCCCTTTCCTCCCTGTCCCCTAACCTTAAGAGCCAAACCGCAAGACCCCCATCCCAAGTCAAGTACCGAATTTTATACTGTGCCTGGCATTCCCCAAGCGCTTTATGTTAGATTCTCTTCCTACCACCAGGGCCCCTCATTATGGAAGCATTCAGTTGATTCTCTTCTTCGGTTTTTAAATCTTTTTAACATTTATTTTTGAAAGAGACAGAGCATGAGTAGGGGAGGGCAGAGAGAGAGAGGGAGACACAGAATCGGAAGCAGGCTCTAGGCTCTGAGCTGTCAGCACAGAGCCTGACTCAGGGCTCAAACTCAGGAGTGGTGAGATCATGATCTGAAATGAAGTTGGTTGCTTAACGGACTCAGCCACTCAGGCACCCCCTATAGAAGATTCTTCTTATGTCAGCCAGCCTTCTCTATGGCTTCACAGAGAGCACAAAGTACATGCTCACTCAATTCCCGCTGAAAAGACCTGAATCGAATTCTGCCTTGCCCTCCCTGCCGCCATGCCTCTTCCCGGCAGCTCTCTGCCCCTAAACCTTTCTGGCTTTCTCTGCCAGGGTCCAGCCCTCTGGAGAACCTCCCTTCCTTCACTCACACACAGCCCAGTAGGTCCCATGCTCCCTGGCAGGCTGGGTGTCAGTTCATGTGCTAGTGGGGTGGGGAGGAGATTGAATTCAATATACACTAGTTCGATGAACCCATAAAGGGAAATCTCAACCCAACAGCGATGAGGTCATAAATGAAATCTTAGGGGCTTACAGAAATGCCCAGCCCAAAGCTCAACCTCCTCCCCTGGGGTCATGGGCGGAGCACCAGAGTGGTGTTTGGGTCAGGCTACAGGAATGCTCCCGCCAGCAGAATTCTCAGATGGAGAAATCCCTCGTGCAGAGTCAAAGATGCCCCACTGAGGCTGTTTAGCCTAGAAACACTTAGGAACCCACCGTGCTCCTATGGCCAAGGTTACAGTGTCTCATCAGACTGCTAGCACTTCAGGGCTGGGCTGCACAGCTGTGCTCAGCAAACGACACCACTGAGGACAGAGGCGGGGTAAGCCACACCATAAAAGGGGGACAGACCCTGTGGGGGAAAATCCCCAAGGGGCATTAGGGCTGGGGTGAGTCTCTGTCTTGCTGTATCTCCTGTCCCCCTGTGCTCCCCCATCCCAGACCAGGGCCAGGGCCAGAATGAAACTCCAGAAGGCTCTCTGCAGAGACTGGATGGTGTCTTTGCCAGTCCTCTGCCTTGTGTTGGCACCTGCCCTCACCATGTGGTGTCATCACTCATGTGAACCCCTGGCCTCTCCGGGAACGGTGCCCTCTCCAGTCTCCTTGGCTTCAACCCCCCGGGGTACTGTCAGCCATTAGCTCAGTACTCCAGGACTGTCAGCTTTAGCTCCGTCCCAGCACCTGCTGCATCCCCAAAAATGTGCTAATCACTTCATTTGACTCACTTTTCACTCCTCACAGACATTCCCCATGGTAGACATTACTATCTCCATTCTATGGATCAGCTCACCGAGGCTCGATGAGAGGACTCTCCCAAGATCCTGCAGCCCTAATCGGAACCTGGCTGCCTCTGATTCCACAGCCTAGCCTCCACACACCACACTGCCTCCTGCCATCCTCAGCTCTTGATTCCTGGGACGAGAGGGAGAAGGAGGGGCTTTGATAGGCTGGGTGGGGGTGGTGACTGGAGAGAGGAACTAAAATTCCTAGAGAATCTACGTTTATCTAATCCTGTTCATAATTTTATGAGTGGATATTTTTATCCCCATTCTACAGATAGGGAGCTCAGGCTCAAGGAAGCCAGGGGTCTGTGGGTGAAGTGAATTCCCAGGCTTAGATGGCTAGCCTATGAGAGCAATTTCACTGCAGCTCAAGTCCGTCTGCGGTCAAAGCCGGTACTGGTCCACTGAGCCATGTCACTGCCGGGGCCAGCTGCCAGAAACAGGTTCCTGGGCATTTCCTGTTTCCTCCAGGCCTGGACCAGTGCCCTAGCTCTTTGCAGGGCATCTCTAGGAACTGGCCAGGCCCCCTCCCTGCTCTGCTAGGTGGAGGAGGAGGACAGACTTTAACAGTCACCTGGGACTCTGTCTTCATGGTGCACACTGACAGGTGGTCTCCTGGGCAGCGTGACTCGCTTTAGGGGAAGGGGCTGCCTGCTCAGCAGGGTTCCATCTCAGGCTGCTAAGTTGGTGAGGTTGTGAGGGTCTCAAACCCACTTCCCAGTTTTCTCTCAGCGCAGCCCGGTCATGCAGGAGCATGCAGGAAAGGCCTCCCTCGAGGGTCCCGCCATGCAGTGTGGATGGCTGGATGGACACAGATCATGAGATTGGAAGGGCCTCCATGTCACCGGGCCTGAGAGGGCTCACCTACCTGGAGAGACTCCCCATTCTGGAGGCCTTACCTTAAAGAGGGACATTCACACTGAAGCAAACTTGAAAAGAGAGAACACGTACACAAAGAGAAGTTTACTTGGCCGGCATTTCCCTCATTGCCCTTGGCTTTCACTGAGGATAGCTAGGTGTCTGGGGAGGCAGATCTCCCCCTCTTCCACTGGCTTCCCCCAGTTCTAGCGCTGGAGCCCTGGGAGCCATAATCTCAGAGCCTAATGCCTTTGTGGGCGCAAGAGTGTGCGGGAAAGAAACCTGGAGGGAGAAAATACCTCCAAGATCTGCACGGGCATATGATGCCATTCAACCACACCAAACCTGTCACTCTGCCCTCTCCAGTCCCTGAAGAAGGTGAGCCCACCAGTAACACAAGAGCAAAATGTGCTGCATTTATTGGCTGCTGGAGGATGCCACTACCTTGGAACTAAATGCCCAGGACAGATGCATGAATTCTATGCTGGGAGATTTTTTTTTCCAGCATCAGAGGCCTTGGCTCCAGGCTTACTGGCTTCTCCACCCACCCTCCCTGCCCCGCCACCTGCTGCTGGGATGCTTGCTACCCCCCGTGTATCCTTGCTGTGAAGCAAGCCACCTCCAGAGACTGATTGGAATACATGGGTGGCCTGAAAGTCTTTGCTTTGGTGTTGATGTCACATTGCTTATGCACAATCAGGGGACACTGGGTGGCCAGAGGGAGGCCAGGAGGAATATAAAAGTGAGAGGGAGGGAGGGAGAGGACAAGATGGCAGGCAGGATGAATGAGAGGAAATCCCCACACTGAAGCAGAGGCCACTGAGGAAGGTCCCGAGGTGGGGGTCAGCACACATGGGCCTAAACCTGATGGCAGGTAATCCAGCCAGACTAATGACAGCCGATAAGTCAGGGCAGGGGTTGGACAGGGAGGCTCAGGCACCAGGGAGCAGAATCTCAGCTTAGCAAACCTCTCGAGAAGCTAAAGGCCTGGAGGGGACAGCAGCCACTTGAGGTATGTGAGGGAACTGGGACAGAAGCCAGAGGCCAGCTACAAATCTGGACAATCTCAGTGAGATCTGCAGAGGGATGAGGATTCCTAAGGAGGGGATGGAAACCAGGCCTGGGAACGAGCCACAGCTACCACCCCGTGGGGGTGACTGAGGCTCCCTAGTCTTCGGCAGCACCAGCCTGGGCAGCGTACAGGTTCACTTCCCACCACGGGCTCTGCTGTGGGGCAGCTCCTTCCCTGCCACTCGAGTGGGAAGAGTCAGAAGCGCCAGAAAACATACCACTGTGTCTTGGTTCTCTTAAGCCCTGGACTGGATGACAATACCTCACCCGGCCTCATCTCTGCACCTCCCACCAGATAAAACCAACTCCCTCCGGAATCAGACAGGCTGGACACCCCCAATGTCCTTAGATTCAGTATGGGCGGCTAATGGGCGGCCAATGCAGCCGTTCAGCTGTTTTCGAGGTGGGGGTGGGGGGCGGCATTTTGCCGTGATGTGAACAGGACTCGGGGAGGAGCAAGTGGAGCTAGCCCACGACAAAGGAGCCCCAGGGTTCCCTCTATGACCGAATGCCTGGGGGATTTTGGAACCAGGAGATTGGAGGGGTCTGTGCACCTGGTTTTGCTGCCTTCTAAGACACACACCCGCTGTCTTCTTGAGGCCACCACCAAATTGCAAGGCTCACACACTTGTCCTCTTCCTTCTCAAGGAGTTCTGTCTCTAAGATCCAAGAACGTCACACTGCCCTGTCCACTACTTCCCCATGTCAGGCTCCAAAGCAGCTTTCCTTCCTCCCTCCATCAAAACCTCAAAAGGCATCTCACGTGCCCTAAGGTTATGCGACACCTTCAGCCCCAGGACAGCCAGTCTTGTGGTAGAACCCCTTCCCTGTAAACAGAAGACAACTTCCGTGGGACGCATTTCAGCCCCCAGTGTCTCTCCCCGGACCTCTCACGGGTGGCTCTCTATTTTGCCTGTTGGTAACTGGTCCTACGCATCTGAGCCAGGAAGGCCTGGAGACCCCCAGGGTTAATTCTGAGTTAGTAAGAGGTGGGTGTTGGCTTCCTAAAACCTTGTGTGAGTTCCACGTGGGTCCTGCAAGGCTTTCAGACTTGGTGGATAGAATACTGTTGTCACTGTGGTGGGCTTTAATTCCACTTAAAGTTCATTTCTGCTGTGTGCAAGCCCAGGGAGGACTTGGGGTGGTGCCGACAGCGTTTTCAGAAAAGAGCTTTCCACTTAGGACCAGCCTCAGGCAGTCCTTTCCAACCTGGTTATGAGGTATAGACTGTTCTTTTCTTTGTCATTTTGATTTTCCTCCAGAGAGAGGTCTCTGGGATACAAATGACATCAGATACTTAAAGAACTTGAATACATCTTTAAAGACCTGTACCTGAGAACTCTGTACGGATCGACATTATTCGGCTTGAAATCGGGCCAGAGACACCTGTTGCACAACGTAAGTTTCCTTACCCTTCCTTTAGTTATCCTAACTCTCTCTTCCAAATGGAATTCAAGCCAGCCAGATAAGCATTCTCCCCACCCCACCCCCGACCCCCAACAGCGTTGAGGAGAACTCCGGAGCTCTGCGGGAGCGAGTGGGGACATGCACAGAGGTGATGTGCGAGGGAAGGATGAATTCAGTCTTGGGGAACGCTGACTCAGGCAGTTGGACACTGAGTGGGAGTCCCTGGGCAGCCCTTGCCCTCACTCTTTGCCATCCCCTCAGGGGATGGGAGGGCCCCCGGAAGCCTACTTGAGCCCCTCAGCAAAGGTAGTGAGCAGTCCTCCCCTCCTGTCCCACGCTGGAGGCTCAGGAGAGACTCAAGGGAGGGAAGGATGAGTCCCTTGCGCTCCAGGTGGAGATGGAGTCCCACCTGACCCCCAGGTGAGCTTGACCCCCGCACCCAGAGACGTACTTCTGCTTCTGGCTCCCAGGGGCCCTCTTCCACCCTGACTCACAGGAGCGCCTGCAGGCCAGACCAGCCACCCCTGCCTATCCAGGCTGGTGAGGCCTGCCTACCAGTGGACTGGGCCATAGCTTGGCCTCCTGAGTCACTCTTCTCTCCCCTTCCTCTGTGTCTGGTTCCTTCTCCATCCTGCAGGCCCACAGAAACCTCACACCCATCCTTCTGGCCCTTCCCTTACTCTGGGGAGGCCAGATACAGCTCAAAGGGTCGCTTCTCCTGGGTCTGCCCTTTCATTTGGCTCAGAAGGCTGCAGACTCGTGAGGAATCTGCTCTTGCTCTGCCTTAGGGACGGGCTTCTGGAGACAGGAGTTTCGCAGGGCCCCTGAAATCAGAGCACTTTCCTCTGCTGGGTTTGAGCAACATTCTGCCACCTCTTCATCCCAGAGAGAGACTCTTCTCCATGAATCCATGTTTTAAAACTTCTTTGGGCTATTCATCAGAAAGATCCTCCCAAATTCCTTGCTTCCTTGTGGCTTCTCTGCAGACTCCCGTGCTTGCCTCTGCCCCACCACAGGCCCACTCTTCCCTGTGCATCCCCTGCTGATGGTCCCCTGGGCTTGCCCTGTCCTCTGGCCCCACACAGGCAAGAAGGGCCACCCCTCCAGCCCTGTCTGGCTCTCCACAAGCCTAGCTTTGATTCATGCAAGTCACTTTGCAGACCTGTGCTGGCTAATCAGTCCCTGCTCTTGTCCTGGGACCCCTTTTGTCGGGCCTGGATTCTCTGCCTCTCTCTACTTCCCACTTTGCTTTGGGTAGATTGCTTTAGACTAAACCCACAATAACATTTTAGCCTTGGATCTGAGTCTTTCATCCCCCCCCCCTTCTCTACCTGCTCTCTGGTGTCCTACTTCCCCTTGCTTTTTCCAGGACATGGTTGATCTTGTCCTTATAGACAACTCACAGAGACCCTCCAGGTAGAGGTGTAGCATTTGACCAGGGTGGCATGTGCAGGGAGCCCTGCCCAGAACCAAGGGGGAAATGGGCAGGAGTGAAGGTGGTGCTAACAAAGAAAGAAGGTGAGCCTAAGTCTAGCCTGTTCCAAGCTGTGTGCCAGCTGGTGACAATCGTCAAAACCAAAGGAGGAAACAAATAAGGAAGAGTGACCTGACTGAGCATCCAAGGACAGTCAGCCTTCCACGCTCTAGACTGGCCAAGGCCTGGACACCTCTTTAGCTGAGACATGCTTCCTACTTGGGACATTTCTGAGAATCGTAGCACTATCAGTAACTGTGCCCCAGAAAACCTCCTGGAATATAATGGAATTCCTCTCAGATGATTTACAAAGCACAGGAGGGTCTTTCCAGTATTTGGAAGAGAAGAAGAAGGGGAGAGGGGGCCATGTGACAGAAGGTGGGGTGACTGAGTGTTGACTGGATGATCTTGGGTCTTTCCTGCCCAGGACCCTGGTCCCAGCACTCTGGGGCTCTTGGCCTGTAACTTCCTAATATTACACACCCTCTTTGCTCCCAGCATACCAGCCAGCTGGCTACCCCAATTTTCAGTCTGAATGATTGCCTCATCAGGCTACAAGCCAGCAGACTTAAGATACTCCCCTGACACAGGCCTGTACAAATACTCAACTTCAAGGAGAGCCCTGCTGACCACAAGGCCTCCCTCCAGCAGAAGGTCACTGCCAGGACATTGCCTCTGCTCTCTGATTCCTCTTTCCAACCACTGAGCTTCAGTATCCTTTACTGCAGCCCCTTCGACAGGCATCACCGGGACAGGCCTGAGGACCTGGAAGGAGGCCATCAGGGACAGTGGGGCAGAGAAGGGTAGGGAGCCCTAGAGAGACAGCCTCTTACAGACTCAGCCCAGGGTGTGTGTAACACAGCCCTCCCCAGGCGTCAGGCACTGGGTCTTACCTTCTCGCGCTGCACTAAGTCCACATAATGACCATGACCGTGACTATTATTTATCTAGTACTTCTCTTTAAATTGACTTCATTATAAAGCAAACCTATCTGCTTATAAAGAAGCCTTATATCTCTACCACACACAGCAAACTAGTATCACTTGTAACTTCTGATCGAAATCCACCGACTGATCTCTATTAAAATGAAAAAGTCGTCTTCTGTGTCCCATAGGAACCAGCTTCTTGGTTATGGCTCTAGGTTATGTATTTTGGGCAGTAAACTCTGAGGGCCTAGGAGACTCTCAGGCAATGGCTCGCTGGCTCCTGCCCTTGTCACTTTGGCTGTAAAACGTGCCACCAACCACGCTCTCTGCGCTTCTAGGCCCGCCCCACAGCATGGAATGGGCTCTGGGGCCCTACTTACAATTCGAGGTTTGAAGGGCGGCTTGATCTTCTTCTGCTCCAGGAGCACCCAGTCGATCTCCTTGAAGAATGGGTGCTGCTTGATGGCGTCCTCGCCATTCTGTGCCGCCACGCAGCCCAGGCGCTTGTGGGGGTTCTTGGTCATGAACTGCAGGAGGAGGGCATAACAGAGTGAGTGATGAAGGCCTGGCAGGGACAGGCTGTGGGGGGAAGAGGAAAGTCAGCCGCGGCCACGGCGTCATCACCAGCTCCCAAGCCTGCTTCCTGAATGTTTAGGGGCTCTGCCTTCAGGATATTCTTTCACTCTTTTTTAAAAAAAATTTATTTATTTTAATTTTATTTCTTTGAGAGAGAGAGTCAGGGAGCAGCAGAAAGAGAGGGAGACAGAGGATCCGAAATGGGCTCTGTGCTGATAGCAGAAAGGCTGATGTGGGTCTTGAACTCACAAACCGTGAGGGCTGATGTTGGACACTTAACTGAGCCACCCAGGTGCCCCAGTGTTCTCTTTCACTCTTATACAGAATTTACCATGTGTCACTCTAAATAAATGTCATATATATATTAACTCATTTCATCCAAATGCAAGCCTCTGAGGTCTGTAATTATCCCTATTTTATGAGTGATGTAGTTGAGGCACAGAGAGGTTAATTACACAGAGAGATCAAACAGCCGACAAGGTACAACGCTGTGATTGGGAACTCAGGCTGTGACTTACTCCCCGATTCCCCTCAGATTCTCGAGTCTTCTAGTTGGAGAGAGTGAGATCCGATAAACTCACTCATGTTAAGAGGTCCAGGGTCCTTGTTGAGGTAAGAAAAGAGAACCAGATATTCATGTCGATGTAAATTATCAAAGGCACCTCTTCCACTTCTTTTCCTTGACCTAGACCCTCTCATTTTTTAAAAATTTGAATTTTTAATCTCTAGCATAAAATCTCCGTGTAGATCAATTGACCAAAAAGAAAAGGGGAGAGGAGAGGAGGGGAGGGGAACCTTATTGCTTTTCGATGCTTGTCTGGTAAAACCACGTGGATGTGTTTTATATTTTATATTTGTAGGCTAGCGTCTTGTGAGAAGGGCCTCTGGTGTGGAGGCGTCTTCCCCAGACATTAAAATCTGTATTTTTATCCAGAGCCCTGAGACTTCCCCACACATCCAGGTGAACTCACTCCCATTAAGTGAGTCAGTCCTGACAGCAAATAATTTGGGTAGATTTGTACTACGTAACTTTGAGAAAAGTCAGTGCAGGAAGGTGGAACTATTTCTGATAGCCACCCCAAATAAAGGCAGGGGTGCGTGTGTGTGCCGTGAGGTAGAGACAGAGGGTTATATTTTATAGGGGGAAGGCTGAGAGTTTGTGTTTAAACAGGAATTTAAGAGGGCAAGCCATAACCCATAGAAATAAATCTATACTGAAATGATTTCAGGCTTCATCATCAAGGGAGAGTTTCCTGGGCAGAGAGAGCCTCTTTCTGATTCTTTCCTGGTGTCCCTGAAGCCAAAGCACATGGACCCTGAGCTGGGAGAGCCACAGAAAAGAGAGAGAAGGGGTTGTGGGCAGACTGGAGTTAGAAACGGGACCAATGCACGCTTCGCCCTCCTAATCTAAAAGTCAGTGGACACCACCCCTGCATAAACACTCGAAATCATATCACCCGGAGGATAAAGTCCATACCCCTCAGTTTGGCACACAGATACTTCTCAGTGTGAGCCCAGACTCGCTGGAGGGGCTTCTGTATCCATTAGTCCCCCTATAATGCCCATGTCCAGACCCTATGTGTCCTCTAAGGACCAGACCTCCTCTGTTGAAGGCTTGTCAGATTCACTCCTCTGTGGGTGCCTGGGACCTCGTGTTTCTTGTTTATTTAAATTACAATTTATCTAGGGGCACCTGGGTGTCTGAGCCGGTTGTGTGACCCAACTCTTGATTTTGGCTGAGGTCATGATCCCAGGGTTGTGGGATCAAGCCCCGTGTCGGGCTCCACTAAGCGTGGAGCTTAGCCTCTTTCCCTGTGTCTCTGCCCCTTCCCTGCTCATGCTTTCTTTCTCAAAATAAAAAATTAAAAAAAAAATTATAATATATCTAAACATCCCTGACCCTCAGTGAGTGCTAAGATATAGGAATCAGTCCTATCTTCCCAGCATTTGGCTCAGTGCCTAGTTTCTATTGTGCACTCAGTACATTTAAATGACTAAATAGGGGGCTGAACTCTGGGCCTCAGAGCACAGTGCCGAGGAAGGAAGGAAGGCAGCAGGACCATCACTAACCACTGCACAGGTTGTGCACTGCGTAACCCTACAATGCAAATGGCCTGCCTTCTCTAGAGTTCTGCACCACTTTCACGCGGGCAGCAGTTCTCAGAAACACCTCATGGCCGGAGTCATGAAAACCTGGCTTGACCTCAGAATGTCAGGAAGTAAAGATTCTTCCTTACTTCTTTAGCTCTTCCTGTCCCTCCACTTCTGGGAGAGGAAGTATAAGGGCTACTGATAAACACACAGATTTTAACATCTCAGGAAGATGTTTCTGAGCCCAAAGCCCTTGCAGGGAAGATCCCTTCTCTCAGATACTCTGCCCTCACCAATCAGTGGACACAGACACAACGGGTAGCTTCTGAATTTCTGTAGGTCACTTTCTCAACCTCTGCACGAATGACATTTTGGATGGGGTGCATCTTTGTTGCGGGAACTGTCCTGTGCACCAGAGGATGGTTAGCAATGCGCTGGGCTCCACCCACTCGATGCCAGCAGCAGCACCACCCCCACCAGGTTGGGACGGCAAAGACATCTCCAGACGTTGCCAAATGTCTCCTGGGGTGGGAGTTGGAGGGTCAGTGGGCACCTCGTTGAGAACACTGCTCCACGCCTACTGAAATGACAGAGCCTAGCGGGGTGCAGCAGGGGGCTCACTGGAAGGTTTGCCAGGCTGGTGTTCAGGGTACCGGGTCAGTGACCAGCCTTGCTGGGCTGCTGCTTTCTGGCTGTTTTGGGTGCTGCCTACAGGTTTCTCCTTAGCCAGCACCTGACACAGTGCTTGGTACATACTAGATGCTCACTGGCACACAGCAGGTGAGTGAATACACATACTCTGTCTGCTTCCTTCACTGCTCTCATCCCAGCGGTGACTATGTGTAGATCTATTTCTTTATTTATTGCCCACCTTTGCCTGCTGGATTGCAATGTGCACAAGGCAGGGCTGCTGGCTGTTACACTCACCAATGCTTACTTGGCACGAGGCAAGATGCCCAGAACATTGGAAACACTCAATAAATAATAGGTCATTATGGGGCACCTGGGTGACTCAGTTGGTTAAGCGTCCAACTTGCAGCTCAGGTCATGATCTCACAGTTCGTGAGTTTGAGCCCCGCATCAGGCTCTGTCTGCTTCAGATCTTCTGTCTCCCTCTCTCTGCCCCTCCCCTGCTTGTGCTCTCTCAAAAATAAATATTTAAAAAATAATAGGTCATTGAATTATAGACTGGGAGGGAAAGAAGGGGTAGGGAAGGGAAATTGATGAGTTGAGGCAAAGAGGAAAGGAGGAAAAAAAAAGAACTGTATGCTCTGATGTGGCATTTTCCAGAATATGGTATGTGTGTTCCCATACACCCATATAATGATTTTAGATCTTTCTACCATTTTCATATATGATTTATGTTAATTAGTTATGACAAATGATACTGATTTTCTGTTATGACAGTGATATAAAACTTCCTTGTTAAAAACATGCCATTGGGTAAATATCGGTGGTGGATTGAAAGAACAAGTAAATCACAGTGGAGAGGGTACCTGATACGGGAAATCTGGTGAATGTGATGTTCCAAGGACTAAACTTTGGAGCATTGCGGTGGGCGAAAGAAGCCAGGACTGGAAGTCAAGGTTCTTGGGCTGCCGTCTCGGTCCTGCCCCAACCCAGCGGGTCAACTGCTCTGGCTCACCTTCCCTGCACCCCAGCTTTTACAGCTTTCCAAGGAGGTCAGGGGGCTTCATGTACTTGCCCTAGCACAAGTGGCTTACATCGCGGAAACATCTGTGCTGGACGCGTACTGAGCGTCTCACGTGGGAGGGATTATTTGCAGGGCTGGGGACAGTGTCTCTGTTATGTCTGAATCCAGCACATGGCTGCACACGTCCTGAGTGGACACTTCTCTCCTGATCAGGTCTTCCGCCACAGAGATGCTGTCATGGACGCAGGTGCACCACGCCTGTGTCTCTTGCCCGTCATAGGCTCCTGCAGGTAGCAGGGAAGGACGCAGGGTCCAGAGCCCAGTATGCAAGTGGCAGAAGTGACCCCAGCATGGTTTGGGTTGGTTCTGCTGCCTCTGAAATGCAGAGCTCCCTGTCAGGAAACACAAACATGTCCCTGGACCACGGAAAGCAACTCATGCTTCAACTCCCCACTGAGACCACCTGCAATGCCTCCCTTTCAGCTGCAGCACAGGTGGGACAGAGACAGGTGGAAAGGAATGGGCACAGGGGTCTTCGGGATGGGGAGTGACGGGGACAGAGGGAGAAGACAGAGGCCAGGGGAGCAGGCATGTTTGGGAGGGCGAGGACTCACGGCTTTCAGGATGCTGACGGCCTCCTTGCTGAGCCAGACCGGGTAGAGCACGTCATCGTGGAGGATGGACTCAAACAGGTCGTCCTCATTATCAGCCTCAAACGGGGGCTGCCCGGCCATCATTTCATACATCAGCACCCCCAGGGCCCACCAGTCCACCGAGGGGCCGTACTCCAACTCCTGCAGGATCTGTTCAAGGACACAGGTAGAGTCAGGACCCTCCAAGGACGGCCCACCCACGGCCGCCCTACATCACAAGTGCCATGCGAGCTGTATCATTATTTCCAGCTTGCTGCTCTGCATGGCAGAGCCAGGCTGGTATAATTCACGCTCGAAAGCAGCCAATTCAGTGAAAACCGGGTTTGGAACACACTCTGCTGGGGGCTAACTATCAACTCTCCTCCAAAGTCAACATTGACAGCCTGTCCTCCCATGGGAATAGATGGCTGTTCTTTGAGCAGATGAAGTTCCTGACTTGCACTTAGGACTATATAAAAATGCATGAGTATTTCTGACACTAACATCAGGGTCAGAGGAGCAAGATGCAGACTGAGAGAGACATGAGCAAGCTGTGAACGACTGAGAGCAAGCGAGGGCCGTCTCACATCAAGCACCGAGCACGGCGCGCCGAGTGAGACTTGAACAGAATGTCGGTCTTCTTTAAATTGTGACAAGGTCGAGTTCACCTGAGCCCTGTGCTTTTGGAAAAGAAACTACAGTTAATAAATCTCCCCATTTTTTTGCATTCTAACCACAAAGTATGGCTATGCTTTTGGATATTCCAGGAAGGAAAAGACCCATCTCCAACGTTCCTCACGACTCCCATAAGACCCTCTGCAAAGCCCAGGTCCCTTCATTTTCTGTGGGGCATTCTCCTTATTGCAGCAGCCCCATCAAATCATCTCATTGTCATTGTCAATGGACATTTCTCTCACTTCTCTCATGTAGGCTTTCAATCTCTCTCTTTTGTTTTCCTCTGACCACAGGCCTAGTCAAATGCATTTATGTTAAATGCATGCATGACACATGGCTAAGGAATGTTCTGTGCCATCAGCTTCCTGCATGGCCTGTGGTGACTGCAGTTTCACAAACTGAAATCACAATTTCACTATCTAGGAGAAATGCCACCTAAAGTCAGGAAGCTAGGGAACCTTTAGAAAAGCGAGTAATTGCTCCAAATCTTTTTTTTTTTTTTTCCCGGAGCACTGGCCATGGGTTACAGTGGAAGAGACAGAAGACTGATCAGGATGTTTCCCCCCCATCCCAAGTTCAGTCCTAAGTGTTTTCTGGGCAATCTGGAGCCGCTCACCTGACTTCCTCATCAGGTGAGGCTCAAATTCTCAGCTCAACCTTGTAAGATGAATCAAGCTGGAAGACTTGAAAGCACACTGTAAAATACCCAGATAACTGGAAGGTGGTATGAGATCCAAGTTCTCTCCTGTTAGGTTTGGTCTCCATGTGGACAAAGTATATAGTAGGTCAATGGTCTAGGTGTGGTTCAGGGTAGAAATAAATGCTGAGCTGTCCCCACTGCTAAGGAGAGGACTGTGAAGTGATGTCCCCATCCCATAATTATCTTCTCTTGTCAGGGCAGGAGCAGGCCTGGCGCTGCCCATGAACAGA
Organism: Suricata suricatta; assembly: GCF_006229205.1. Classification (NCBI taxonomy): domain Eukaryota; kingdom Metazoa; phylum Chordata; class Mammalia; order Carnivora; family Herpestidae; genus Suricata; species Suricata suricatta. The sequence goes on along the minus strand of NC_043703.1, from coordinate 92,929,860 downwards.
AGGGCAGAGGAGATGGCCTCTCCTGCTTTCTCTCAGCTCTGTTCCCAATTCCCAAAAGTGAAGGCGATGGAGGACAGGATGGCTGGAGCGCATGTCCCAAAAGGGGTATGCATCCAGGATTCCCCCGAAAATGGCAAAGGCCCTGAACTGTCAGGCCAGCCTGCGGGCCGCCCCAGGCAGGTCACTTTTCAGGGAACTTGCCCAGAGCAAGGCTCCAGCTCAGTCTTCAGATTTCAGGACAGCCAGGGAAGAGGAGGCTAAACATGAGGACTGGGGCTTTGCCTGGTCACCCCTAAACACCATTCTAGAGACTAGAGATTGCTTGGGATGAAGTGAAAAAAGACTTGGGAGGAAACATTTTGAAAATGGTAAAAAACACACATGATTTGAGACTTTAAGAACCCTTTTAATTTAGAATGAAAAGAAATGCAAGCAAATGCAGCTGCCTTTGAATTGTGCGGGGCTGGCGATCTGTTTGGTGTCTTTGGTCTCTTAGCTCAGTGGTCAACACATCGTGTCTGAGAGGTCAGAGCTATAGGCTCAGCTGTCCCGAGAAGCCAATAACACTGCTCTGTGCCACAGCCACAGCCAAAGCCAGTGGCTTCATCAGTCATGAAAGACCCAGCACCCCGTCCGGCTCAACATGGCACTGCTGGTTTTGAGGGCATGGCCATCACCCATCTCCTCCAGATAGCCTTCCATTTTCCCCCAGCTTTCCTCTTATCTTCTGACATCCTAAGACCTTTTCCTGTCCCTAAGATCTGCAGGCACTGTCCGTATACTACCATGATTTGGGTCACTTTTTCATGGTCACTTGTTTCCCCTCAGCATCTCTAAGCCACCAGGCACGGGTCTAGCATGTTTCTGAGCCACACCGCCGCCCCCCCCCCCCCCCCCCCCCCCCCCCCCCCCCCCCCCCCCCCCCCCCCCCCCCCCCCCCCCCCCCCCCCGCCGCCCAATGCACCCAGACCAGCTGCTGCACTCGGGAGGCTGGCTGTCACATGTACCCGCTGTGTGCATCTCACCGGCTGTGCTCCCTTCTCTCCTGGCTCAGGGGGCTCAGAGGGCTAGGGTGACCGGCCTCCAGGAGGAGGCAGATCTGGGTTCTGTGCCTCCACAGGGTGGTGGGGAGGTGACCTCCAGGTGTCCTATGCATGCTTAGCCAGGATGGCTCTGCAGAAACCACAGAGCGGCCCTGCCCATCCTTCCCCAGGCCCACTCCGAAGCTTTTCCTTTTGGGGCAGCATCTTTCGTGCGATTCCTTTCGGGCTTGGCCTTAATTTCATGCTTTCTAACCGGCTTGTCAGCAATGGAGAGGTGAGAAGGGCAAGGCCTCACACGCCATGGGAGGCACCTGGTGTGGCGGTGACCACCTTGTACTGGTCAGAGCTGGGGTAGAAGAGAAGGGCAGGCATTGGGTCTAATGGCACCAGTCATACCCAGGGCTGGCTGCTGTTTCCTGGGGAGCAGGTGCTGGGCATGGGAAAAGGAGAGGGGGTACACTGGGGGCTAGCCAACAATGCATGATGGGAAGAGAAGCCTTGGGGAAGAGCTAGCACTCAATGAGCTAGTGCCTCATTAGGTGTCTCTGGTTTCAGGGTTCACCCAGGCGCCTCACAACCCCTCCTATTTGAATAGAGGCTTTTGGTTTCTCAAGCATTTCCATGCTCTAATCTCATTAGATTCTTAAAACACCTTGATGAAGTAGGTAGGGCAGGAATTGTGATTCCCATTTGAAAGATGAGGAAGCCAGTGGGGGCGGGGGTGGTGTCTAAAACACTTTCTGACTTGATCAAGGTCACATGGGGACATCAGTGGCCCAATCTAGCCTGGAGTCTCAACTGTCAGGTCTGTGCTTTCCCTACCCCGCTGCATGAGCCAGCAATGGTGATGACAGTGACGCAGCCACTACATAATGTCCCAGTGCTCACTGTGGGCCAGGCACTGTGCTAAATGCTTTAGAGGCATGATTTCATTTAATCTCCCCCACAGCCCTTGATAAAAGTAGCCATGTCTCTATCAGCTGTGATTTGCCTACAGGAAGCCCAGGGATTGCTTTTCACACATAGTGGTGATTCGGCATAGTGGGCACAAGGATGGAATGGGAAGGAACAATGTCTGTGCCTCAGTATAGACAGCGAGATTGGCACTGTTCGTTGTGATTCCCGTCAATGCACTGCCTTTCATGAAGGTTGTGTGGGTGTTTTGTTCATCATAAAGTGAATGTTTGCCTTGGGCTGGGTCCTTAACTACTATGCTGGCCTGTTAGCCCTTTGTCTCTGGCATCAGCTTACAGAGGAATTGGAACGAAGTATTCTGATGATAAGAAATGAATGAGGAAGACGGTAAAAAAGAAGGTCCCAATTGAGAGCCCTCACTTTTACTGATTTCTCCTCCAAGATTAAATTCCTGGTGTTCCTACAAAGGAAGATATTTTGAAATCTCTCCTTTCAGATCTCTTAGAAGATGAAGGTTCTAAAGGGAATTCAATGATTCCTTGCCATCCTCACATCTTTCCTCAGGCCCCCCATGTCTTGTCTGGTCTGTGGAAAGTTTTTTAACTGACCTTCCCTCACTCTCTGTTCTCTGAGCTACACTGCCATCACCCGTCTTCGTCCTGAGACAGGTCTGGGACACCTGAACACCCTCCAAAGGAAACTCGTAGCAGCTCTCTAGAGCCTACAGGAAAAAGGCCACTTTCCTTGGTCTTTTTTCCTAATTTTATCCATTACCATGTTCTGGCTATCCTATTTTCCTTTCCTGAACAAGCCCAAGAATATTCTCATCCCTTTAACTGGGCTCATGGTGGAGGGTCACAAGTTCAAATTCATTTATTCACTCAACGAACCATTACTAACAGCCTGATTTTTTGTGCCAGTCCCTGGACTCTGATTAGAAACACAGCCCCTGCCCTAAAGAGCTCAGAGCCTAGGAGTACTGAACCTCCCGTGCTGCCCTGCCCCCACCCCCATCCTCCCTGCTGTTTCCGGGAAGGCTTCCCACCTCCCTCCCCCAAAGGAAATCCTGCTGATTCTTGACCACTTAGTTCATCTTCCAGGTGCTCCAAGAAGCCTCCCGTATCCTTGAGGATATCATCTTGTCTCTCATATTTATTTATTCTGCTTAATTAGTTGTTTACTTATCTGCCACTGCCTCTAGACCAGAAGTACTTTTAGGAGAGTGAGGAGTGTTTAGTCAATTCCTTATCCCCACTTTGCTTTGTGTCTAGCAGGTGCTCAAACAATGCCCACTGAAACATAATCTGAATGGGCTAACTAACGCCTCCCCACCACGGGCATTGCTTAATGGGGATGGGTATTTCCTTCCCATCTTACAAGTGTCAAAACCCTCAAGGCCATTTTTCTTAAGCATTAGTCATGTACTTTGTCCTGAATTGGAATCATATCACGCTAGGTAACATTCAGTGTAGGTAAGACTGATTTGGAGAAATTCGAGGCAAACAAACACATCATGATGAACAAAACATCCAGACAACTTGACAAAAGGCAGCCATTGTTAGGACTCCCAGTGGACACCTCTGATGTATGTTTACAGCGACGCACACCTTCCCCTTCCTGCTCATCCCTGTGCACCTGTGATGCAGAAACGCCACAAAACTAGGAAGGACAAATGATCCCTGGTTTCACTGTAGGTACGTTACAGCGAATGAAGAAGCTAACTGCTGTCTTTATTCGCGGTGCTCTTCTATTCTGGTTATTAAGAAGTGAAAACAATGATAGGAGTCTACAAAGTTCTCTTAGTCCTTCTTTCTTTGGTAGTTCTGAACTGAGAGGGAAGGGTAATGTCACGTGAGGACCTGCCCAGGTTTGGGGAATGGCCTGTTGCTCACAGTTTGCCCATTATCTTCCTTATCACCATCAGCTTTCTTATAGAGAAATCAGCAAGCCTCTACCTTTCCTTTTCTCTGTCCTCCCTCAGAATCCATCCTAGTTTTCTAGAGCCTTTCCCCAGCACCACTAAGTGACCTCAGTGCACGGAAATGGATGCCTGCCTCTCCCCCGGGGGAAGAAGGTGGCCCTTTGCACAGGGTCTTACCTCGGGTGCGATGTAGTCAGGAGTCCCGCAGAACGTGGTGGTTGTGACACCGTTCAGAATCCCTTCCTTGCACATCCCAAAGTCGGCCAGCTTGCAGTGACCTTCTGCATCCAGAAGGATGTTGTCCAGTTTCAAATCCCTGCAAGAGGGACCAGAACCACAAGGTTAATGCTTCAGCCACCCCAATATGGCCTTCTTGAGGTGGAGAGCTGTGCACATCTCCAGGAAATCTGCTATAGAAAGAAAAGCCTTTGAGGAGGCTCTTGCCGACGTTGGGCAACCCCTAAAGGTGCCTCCATTGTCCCCAACATGAGAGTCTTAATATCTCAAGACTACTGTGGTTTAGTAAAATCAGTAGCTATTTATTGAAGCCATACTATGTGCTGAAATTCAAATTATTTAGACCTTGATATGAGAGAAAGAAGCAACTTATCCCCCTTCCTTCATGGGTTAACCACAGGGATCAGCTGGAGAAACAAGACTAATGCACAGTAATATCAATGACTCAGATAAAACCACAGAAAGATCAGATGCTACTTTGCAGAACACCAACTATATGAGCTACTGAGTTTCCTGGGGGAAGACCACTGGCAGCTGCTGCAGGCTGGGAGGGCTTCAGGAAAAAAAAAAAAAACTCTCAAGAGAAGCTTGGAGAGATGGTTAGGTTTGGAAAGGGCACAAGAAAAGGTGGGAGGGAAGGGAAAGCCAACACAGCAGGTGCAAAAGGCAGGGAAGGGACTAGAGAATTGGACTCCCATGAATGGCAGGGCAAGACAGGCATATTGAAACCAACCCCAAAGAGCCTAGAATGCAAGAGGGGCTTGAAACTCACACCGAGGACAACGGGAGAATGGCCTGCATGAGCATGACCTATTTGGAAGATCGGTCTTCTCTGGGCAAGCTGGCAGAGGAGGGAAAGGGTCTGAGGACACGAGGGAAGACTCGCTGGCAGCAACGACCAGGCCCTACAGAGCCCACACGGGTCTGTGCACTGAGTGAGGGCCATGGAGGGCAAGGGGGGGTGCCTGCCGGCCTCAGCCAGTGCAGCTCTCTTGTGTCTGGCTTTACAGTTTGGGGTTCTATGTAAGATCCTGTATAAAATCTGAAGTTCTGAGGAAGAATTCCCCTACCAACCATATCTGCAAACCCCACCCCTGTCCTGTAGAAGGACCCAGACCGTCAGATGGAGGTCCCCACCCTCAGCAGCCACTCTGGGCTGGGGTGGGAGGTGGGGGGTGGTCTTGCAAAGAAGGCCCCGCACACAGAGCAAGAGGGGCCCTTTCTCACAAGTCTGCTGGCTTCTGGATTTGAACTTCAGGGATCTGGGCCTGAGTGCAAAGGTGGGGCAGGAAGCACTTCAGGGCCTGCCTGCTCTGCACCCACGGCCCTGTTTCCGCTTGCAGCCGGGACTTCATGAGAAAAGAGAAAGCTCATAAAATATGCTGTTCTAAGCAGATGCTTGTGAACTACAGAAAGAACAGGGAGCCCAACTAAGGCGAGCCATGGGACTGGGCTCCCTGACCCCTCACCCTGGCCACTGTGTGTGGTCAGGGCTCAGCTCTGGCTGAGGGGGAGGGAAGGGGGAAGAACACTGACTCGGGCACAGGAAGCCTGGGTCTCGATCCCCCTGTGGCATGGCCCTGGTGAATTCACCTTGTGGGCTGGTTATCTGGTCCATCAAGTTGGGATGACACTTTCCTGCTTGTCTAAAGGGTTGAGACAGTGTGTGTGCAGCAGCAGGCCTTTATGCTGTTATACCCACTTCCTTCACGAGGAAACTGAGTTGGAGGGAAGTGGGCGTTCTGTCTGCCCATCTGAAAATGCTGGAGTCGTCAAGAGGTGAACCTACGTGTCCGGCTGAGTTACAAGCCCTTGTCGCTCCCTAATCTAGTGCTGCCTTGTCAAGACCCACACGCAAGCACCATGATCACCATGGCAACACTCGTGATTGTAACAGCAATAACAAACCTATGGAAAGCACCTCTGTGGTCCACAGACCACATTCATGTTCTGAACAAGGGTTCAGAAGAACATGCTTTGCTATTGTTGGGGGGGTGGCAAGTAAGTGGAAGCCAGAAAAAGGTAGGTGATTTCTGGAAGGTGACGTTGATGTAACTAGGACTTGAACTCAGTCCTCTGCTCTAAAATCTGGTGTTCTTGCCTCTGTGTACTACATTCCTCTACCTTCCTGCCTTCCTGGTGGCCGTCTTCTTCCAATGCCAGCCACTGATCCCAATTTCAGAAAGTCCTTGTCTGACCCCTCTCAATGAAACCCCCCCCCCCTTAAAGCCTTGTCATTGGCAGGTGCATTCTGCTCTGTATGAATGGACTAGATTCAGAAGACTTGGAGCCAGCCTGAACCTTGCCCTTCTAAAAGTTCAACTCCACATTTCCCTTCCACTCAGGATTCCTCCTTAGGGCAAGAGAAGGTGGAATGTCTTGCGTCTCCCCAGCTGCTCTCTGCCTGTCCCAGCCCTGGCACAGGTACACGCCGCCCCCTTTCTTCCTGCCTCCTCTTCTCCCTGGGGGAAGAAGCTGCCCCACGCTGAAGGCCCACAGGGGGATCACGAGGGCCGGCCATGCTCTGTAGACAGTCTGAGGGCAGCTGTCCCCTGTGCCGTGGGGAACGGAGGCCCAGGCCAAGCGCATCTTCACACTGTCCCACTGCTGATGCCAGAAATCCTGCCACTACTCACCTCTTCAAATTTCCCCTCTACCGTCGGTGTTTCTCTAGAGAGCTCTGCCCACCCCCATGAAATCAAGTCCCACAGAAGAGATGGTGACTTAGGTTCCTTTCTTTGTGACAGGGAAGATTGGTGCAGCGGGATGGTCCCCTGGGGACCAGAGATGCCATAATTAAAGTTTCATTGTCCTGGGGGTTCTCAGTCTCTTTAAAAAGAAAAATATCCACACTGTCAGGACAAAACCTACCTGGTGCTGGGTTCTTGGTGAGTACCCGAGTAGAGTTTCCATGGATGGTGGAGCCAGGGCCACCCAAGGTCATGTTTGCTCAGGCAGAGGAAAGAGAGAGAACGCCCTTCCCAACAAGGTTTGGGGGCCCAGGGCCGCGCAAGGAAGGTGGATCCTGCTTGTCGCACAGCTGGCCGAGGGGCCCCTCTTGGTTCTCCCTCCCGCTTCCTTAGCCACAATGCTGCTCCGACACCCCCGACTTTCTACTTGCTGTTCCTCTCACAGGATATCCCCACCCTCTAGCTTTTAGTGCTGTCTGTTCCAAGGGGTCTCTAAAGCCTCCCTGGGAAGGAGGTCCGAACAATCGTTTCTCGGCCTTGCTCGCTCTGAGGCCCGGCTTGTAGGGCAAGGTGAGGGGGCTCTTGGCCTTCCTGGGCATTCCCCCGAAGCTCAGGTCAGGGTCTGGGCACATAGTAGGTCCTCATCAAACTTGTTGACTGACAGCTTTGCAAAGAGGGACTTCTGCCTAGTTATTCACTCCCATTAATACATTTAGGGTACATTTGAGGACTGGGGACAATTTTAAAGGAATGGGGTCATATTTTTTTCAATCATGGAAAAAATACAGCAAAATCCTTTCCCCTATATACGAATCAATATGACTAGCTTTTACTTATTAAATTGATGAATAGTTTCAATTTTTTAAATAGGTAATGCCATCCTGTGTTCTAAAACCCAAAGTATAAAAAGGGCATACAATAAAAATTCTCCCTCCTGCATCTATTCTCCACACATCCCCCCCCCCCCATAGGCAACTGCATTAAAAGCATGTTTAGAGGTGTGTGGGTGGCTCCGTCGGTTGAGTGTCTGACTTTGACTCAGATCATGATCTCACCGCTTGTGAGTTCAAGCCCTGCATCAAGTTCTGTGCTAACAGCTCTGGAGCTTGGAGCCTGCTTCCGATTCTGTGTCTCCCTCCTCTCTGCCCCTCCCCTGCTCATGCTGTCTCTCTCTGTCTCTCAAAAATAAATAAACATTTTAAAAAATTTTTATTTTATTTTTGAGAGAGCAAGCGCAGGCAAGCGAGCACAAGCAAGGGAGGGGCAGAGAGTGGGGGGAGACAGAAGATCTGAAGCGGGCTCTGAGAGCACAGAGCTTGATGGAGCGGGGGAGGAGGGTTGAACTCACAAACTGTGAGATAATGAATGACCTGAGCCAAGTCGGAAGCTTTGACTGAGCCACCCAGGTGCCTCAGGCAACTGCATTTTATTCATTCCTTGTATGTTGTCTTGGTCACATTTTACGCATAAATAATAACACTTGAATATATCTTCATGTCTCCCCTTTTAACTAATTGGGAGCTTACTACACGCACTCTTTTCCACCTTACCTTTTCCATCTTACATGTACTGGAGATCTGTCTTGGCACATAAAGAGGCTCCTCATTTTTTTTTTATGGCTATATGACACTCTACCATATTTATTGGGGAACACTTAGCTTGCTTTCAATATTGTGCTATTATAAACAGTGCTGCTGTGAAGATGCTTATAAATATATGAAGGCAACTGTACATGTTTTCTAGAAAAGAAATTTCTGCATCACATAGAACAGAAACGTGGATTTTGATGGATGTTGCCCAGCCTCCCTCCTTAGAGTCTGAAAGATTTAGACTTTTTTTTAATGTTTATTTTTGAGAGAAAGTGGGGGGCAGAGAGAGAGAATAAATATGAGAATGAATGGGCAGGGGAGGGGCAGAGAGAGAGGGAGATCTAGAATCTGAAACAGGCTCTAGGCTCTGAGCTGTCAGCACAGAGCCTGATGCTGGGCTTGAACCCACAGACCATGAGATCATGGCCTGAGCCAAAGTCGGATGCTTAACCGACTGAACCACCCAGGCACCCCAATGACTTAACACTTCTGTCAGCAGTCTGTGACTGTACCTCCTTGACAACATGGTATATAATCAAGTTTCTGGTGGTCTGATAGGTGAATACAGTATCTCAGTATATTCTTAAGCTTCTCTGTAAGGTTGAGTATTTTTGCATACATTTAAAAGATACCAGTATTTTTTTTTTCCTGTGAACTGTTGTCATTTTTCTTTTATGGTGTTTGTTTCTCATTGATTTTTTCAAGGCCCTCTTTCTAGATTAGGAGGCGAAACTTGAGTGGCAGAAGAATTATAAATTCTTGTCTCAGTTTAATTGTTGAGATTGCTTGTGGTGGTTTATTTTTTGGTTTTGGATGTTATGTCTTAACTTGAAAGGCTTTACCCCTTTCAAAGTTATTAAAGCCTTCTCCCAAGGTCCCCCTTTGTACTTGTATGCTTTCATTTTATAAACAGAAGTCTTGACATATTTGGAATTTGGCCTGAATAAAGTGTGAAGGAGAGATCCAACTTGGGTTCCAATCCCATATGTTGGATAGTTCACTGACTTAAACACCACCTTTTCAAATAGTGGTATGAGCCCCCCATAAGTATTTGGACTTATTTCTGTACTCTTCATTTGATGATGTTGATCTATATCACACTTTTTAAAATTACTGTGGTTTTATGATACATTTTAACATCCAGTAGGGCTGGTCCCCTTCTTTTTCAAAATTTCCTGGCTACTTGTGCTTGTTTATTTTTCCATATGAACTTTAGAATCATCTGTCTTGTTTTAAAAAAAAATCCTGGTGATGTTTTTATTGGGAACATGTCTAAAGTTATAAATTAACTCAGAGAGAATTGATATTTTTATGATGTTGAGTCTTCTTATCCAATAATGTTGTTTGTCTTTTGATTTGTTGAAGTCTAATGTCCTTGAGGGGCATTTGAAAGTTCTCTCACATATCTTGTGCGTTTCTTGTTATATTTGATGGCAGCCTGCTGGTTGTCCCCATACCCGTTCTCATTTTCTTCCTCAGTAAGAGAACATTGCTACTGTTGTGTTTCAAGCCCTGCTCATAGTGGTGTAGCTATGCACTGGGATTCAAAGCATTCCTTGGAGCTGGGTGTGGCTATGTGACTGTGTTCTAGCCAGGCAACTGTGTGAAGTCTTAAAATGAAGAGGCTTCCTTATCTCTTTCCTTCCTCTACCAACTGCCTGGATGAGGATATCATGCCTGGGGGATCAGCAGTCACCTCCAACCATAAAGAAAAGGACCAAAACCCCAGTAAGGGTGACTGGACTTCCCATCTCCAGTTAACATTCATATGACAAAAAAACTTGTATCTTATTTAAAGCACTGTTGTCTGGGGTTTATATGATAATTACAGCAAAATCCACCTCTAAAGAATGCAAGTTGTTATTGTCTATTTTAAATTCCAATGATAAATGGGGTCTTTTCTTGAGGGTGCCGGAGTGGCTCAGTCGGTTGAGTGTCTGGCTCAGGTCATGATCCCAGGTCCTGAGATTGAGCCCCCTGTGGGGCTCTAGGCTGAGCATGAAGCCTGCTTGCGATTCTCTCTCTCTCCCTGTCTCCCTCTGTCCCTCCTCCCAAACCCCGCTCATGCGCACTCCCTCAAATTTTTTTTAATTAAAAAAAATCTTATTATAAATGGGGTCTTTTCTTCCATCATACTATGTATCTGGCTGTGTATGTATTTACTAGTTATTAATTTCTGCTGATCATTTTATGCCCCGCCACTATACTGAATGTTCCTTATTTTTATAAAGGAGTTTTCCAGTTGATTCTCCTAGGTTTTCCAAATCATCTGTCATTGGTGATCATTTTTACTTCCTCCTTTTCAGTGTTTACATTTCTAGATTATTTATTTTTCCTGATTCTGTTAGCTAGAACCTCAAGAACAATGCTAAATAACAATGATGATAATGTACATATTTGACAGTCTTTGATTTTGGGGGGGGTCCCTCCCAGCACTTCCTCAGGCAGAATGCCTTTATCATAGCCCTTGTCATGTCACTGGTACCTGACTGAAGGCTACTAGATCTCCATTAGACTGAGGACTTGTGAGAAATTCCATGGAATATCCCTTTCTTGCCCAGCTTTCAGAGGTCCAAATGTGGTGTGGGGAAGAGGGTGTGCAGTGCCCCCCTCTAGTCCTGGGTTTCTCCTCCTTGGAGCCAGATTGACACTGGCAGCTGGATAATTCTTTGTTGTGGGGCTGTCTGTGCATTGTAGGAAGTTCAGTAGCAGCCTTGACCTCTACATATTAGATGCTATCATTGACCCCCCGCACCCCCGTTCACAGGGCCCCAAATGGCTCTAGACATTGTCCCATGTCCCCTGCAGGACCTCTGGCGGATGGTACTGCCCTAATCTAAGTCTTACACAGTGATCAAGGCTCCAAGATGGTCTGGCCTACACATGAAACGATGCTCAGTGTCACTAATCATCAGGGAAATACAAATCAAAACCACACTGAGATACCACCTCATGCCAGTCAGAGTGGCTAAAATGAACAAATCAAGAGACTACAGATGCTGGCGAGGGTGTGTAGAGACGGGCACCCTCCTACACTGTTGGTGGGAATGTAAACTGGTGCAGCCACTCTGGAAAACAGTGTGGAGGCTCCTCAAAAAATTAACAGTGGAACTCCCCTATGACCCAGCAATAGCACTGCTGGGGATCTACCCAAGGGATACAGAAGTGCTGATGCATAGGGGCACATGTACCCCAATGTTCACAGCAGCACTGTCAACAACAGACAAATCATGGAAAGAGACTAAATGTCCATCACCTGATGAATAGATCAAGAAGATGTAGTTTATATATACAATGGAGTACTACATGGCAATGAGAAAGAATGAAATCTGGCCATTTGTAGCAATATGGATGGAACTCGAGGGTGTTATGCTAAGTGAAATAAGTCAGGCAGGGAAGGACAGATACCATATGTTTTCACTCATATGTGGATCAGGAGAAACTTAACAGAGGACCATGAGGGAGGAGTAGGGGGAAAAAGAGTTGGGGAGAGGGAGGGAGGCAAACCATAAGAAACTATTAAACACTGAGAACACTGAGAACACCTGGGGGTGGGGGAGAGGAGAAGGGGGGGTGAAGGGCATGGAGGAGGGCATTTGTCAAGATGAGCACTAGGTGCTATATGGAAACCAACCTGACAATAAACAATAAAAGGAAAAAAAAAAAAAACAACCAAAGATGGTCTGGTCCAGATCACTAAGCCAAACAGGGATTTGAGAGCAAAGCTATCAGGACATTCCATCTGCCTGGAATGTCCTTTGCCATTTTATCCTGGGAGACAGGAAGCCTGACCACACCAGCCTTGGCACATTTGGTATACCATCATCCAATCTTTTTAAACGTCTTAGGAAACTGAGGCTCACCCACACTTGCAAGGCTGGTAAGAGGCCATGTGGGGCTTACTCCACACAACTACTCGTGACCACCTTTCAGATCAAACGTAAGATCCAGAAGCTGGAAATCTCTGTCTGCTGATGGGACTCAAAATTCCTTTGGTCTTAAAAAGGTGGGTTTCAGGGGGTGCCTGGATGGCTCAGTTGGTTAAGCGGCCGACTTGAGCTCAGGGCATGATCTCACAGTTTGGAGTTCTAGTCCCATGTCAGGCTCTGTGCTGACAGCTCAGAGCCTGGAGCCTGCTTCAAATTCTGTGACTCCGTCTCTCTCTGCCTCTCCTCTGTTCATACTCTGTCTTTCAAAAATGAATAAACATTAAAAAAAAAAAAAAGAGGTGGGCTTTAGGATGGTATAACCAAGGCTCCCTTGAGACAGGAGCACAAGTTTCTTCCAGAAACTCAAAAGACAGTCAAGAAAATCTTAAATATCCTTGGGACTCAGTTTCCTTATCTGTAAAGTGGGGATGATAATAATAACCATGACTAAGTGATATCACCCATGTGACAGTTCTAGCAGAGCGCCCAATGCACGGTGGTAACTCTAGGAGTAACTAACCATCTCCAACTCTCTCCAGGGGGCTCCACCCATCATTTCTCAAAACACACATGCCCTATGAGGGCAGGCGAGTAGATCCCTAAAACTCTTTGAGAACTACTTATTACTTTCTAGTATGTATAAGCCACAGAGATCGACTCTGTGGTGTGACAAATAGGAAGTCGATGTAACTAACATATGGGGGAACGTGTCAAATAAGACTGGAGAGAGAGATGGAAAGAGACTGAAACGTTTAGTCTAGTCCAGTGAAAAAACCATGGATTCCTTTCCCCTGGGCCTGGGGAATGATGCCTCGCAAGCACGGAGGGGAATACCAGGCCCCAGGGGAGAAAGCGAAGGTGGAGGCGGTGGTTTAAGGAGCAGGGGGGGGTAGAGCAGCACAGGTGTCACTAATCAGGATTGGTGTGACAGCTTCCAGACCCTCCGCAACCCTCCCAGGCCCTTGGGGGTGGGCCCCCTGCACAGCCAGGGAGCAGCTGCAGTCTTGGCATGAATCCGCCCCGTGCTTTGTGGCTCTCTGTGTGCTATCACACACCTTATCTTTCTCCCAACAGCAGCCCCCACTTGTAAAGAACATGGCGGCAGGGCCTGGTGGGGGTGGGGGGGTGGGGGAGGTGGAGAGCACCAAGGCTTTCAAGGTGAGCAGGGACCTGCACACAGAAGCTGGGTGGAGTCCAGCTTTGTTCCCACTGTGCCTCCTCTATCTTTTCTGAAAAATCACCCTTTCCAACCTGTGAAATTGGACTTTCCCAACTTGGCAGGTCCCCCAAGAATAAGGACCAGAAAACTCTTCTCCCATAAACCATGAGCATTTAGCAAAGGCTTGGAATATGTTGAGACCTTTCACACATAAGAAAAAATGGACCAGGGGCACCTGGGGGGCTCAGTCAGCTAATCGTCCGACTCTTGGTTTTGGCTCCGGTCACGATCTCATGGTTGGTGGGATCAAGCCCCACATCGGGCTCTGTGCTGACAGTGCAGAGCCTGCTTGGGAGTCTCTGCTCCTCTCTCTGCTCACTCTCTCTCTCTCAAATTAAATAAACTTAAGGAAAAAACAAAAGAAAAAGTTGAAAAATTTTGTTTTTACTTGACTTGAAAACTCACCCCAAAGGAAGAGAGCCACGTGACCCCCATCCTCATCAACTAGGAGCCCCGGATTTTAATTCCCCTCATTTCCCTGGTACTATGCTCACTGGACTATTTCTCTGGCATGCTAATTCCACAAAGCTCAGGCCTGAATGCCACACAAACGACAACAAATTCTTCCATTTACTTGAAGATAAGAGATTAGAAGGATGACTTCTCAGGATGCCAAGTATTTGGATCATCAGAGAGCAGACCCCTCGGGGGGAGGTGATGAAGAAACTGCTGGTTTGGGGACAAATAGTGGAGGCCAGCACATGATTGTGGCTAATTAAATGGGGATACAGGCCCTTCTGGCAGATGCTGCTGAACGCCTTCGTACATTTAACAACACATGTACAAGAAAATCAACTCTCCATGGTGGCACTTGTTCTTGACCGGCTGGTGTCCCTCCTCGTGGCTCCCTCTGGGGCAGCCGCCCCCAAGCAACCCCAGGAAAACCAAATCACTCAAGAGTGCTACACTGGGCCGGATGGGATGGCAAGCACAGAGCCTGGGAAACTGCCCTCATGCCTCTCCATCAAACAGAAAAGCAGAATTTGCCGCAGAGCCAAGGTAAATGATTTAAAAATTCACTGCTATGCTGCTCACTGAGTGAGGGGTAATGCTTCACTCTGGGCCAGTGTACTGGAAGATCTCTGAGTCTTTCCATAGGAAAAGCTCAATCATTTAGGATAAGACAATTAACTGCCATTTCCCCCCCCAATGCGTTTATCCAGGCTCAGTGTTAAGTCTTTAAATGCATTACCTCATGTAATCCCACCAGTGGCCTAGGAATGTGGCAGGACTGAGATCATCTCCATTTAAAGATGAGGAAGAAGTGTCTGAGGGGTTATTTACCTGGCCCTGGACACGCAGGTGGGGAGTGACAGTGGATATACTGGATACCAACTCCCTGCTCTCAATCACTGTGCTCTATTGCTTGGCCAGTGGGGGTGGGGGGCGCAGAAACATTGTATCTACATGCCTGTCAGGGTTAAAAGATGGAACTGATAAGCTAGACAGTGCTGTTTTGACCAGCAGGCTGTCAGCTACTGCACTGACCTCTGGAAATCTGAGGGGTGAAACAGTACCCCTTTTGCAGCCAAAATAAATAGCCTGGGGCTGTACCTGGATATGAAGACTTAGAATAGAATCACTGTAGAACAACTTACCTGACTGCATGATTGTCCAATGACTGTTCTTAATCCACAGTTGTGAAAGCAAATTCTTTGTTTCTTTGTTTTATTTGAGAGACAGAGAGCTTGCTTGCCACATAGGGGAGTGGGGTAGGAGTGGGGCGTGGGGGGAGAGAGAGAGAGAGAGAGAGAGAGGGAGGGAGGGGGAAAGAGAATGCTAAGAGAGAATCCTCCATGCTCAGCACACAGCCTGATGTGGGGCTCGATCCCACGGACCCTGGGATCATGACCTGAGCTGATATCAAGAGTTGGATGCTTAAGTGACTGACCCACCCAGGCACCTCATGAAAGCAAACTCTTAAGCTTGATATATTCACAGATAATATCCTGACTTCCACCAAAGGGACACAGTCCTCGACTTAGGTCCGCAGTCAGTGGGATGGGCCTCTCTGTCACGATTGTTACACTTAGTCCCCCCCCATTCCTCTCTGAGCCATCAATCAACCTGTGCTGGGAAATGGCTATTTATGGGCCTTGGAGGACAGACTGGGGCCAAGGACAACGAGGACCTCAAGCAAGTCACTTCTCTGAGTTCACTGTCCTCAAACATGAGGAAAGGCGGCTGGATGAGTTAATCCCCAAGGACCCTTCTTGTCTGAGATCCTGGGAAGAGAAGGCAGCTGGAGCCCGTGAAGTCTGAACTTGCGGTACCGGCTGCTGCACACCAAATGTTTTCCACTCTGGAGCTAATCATTGCCAGCAGGCTTTTCTTGCCGAATGTAAATCAGATGCTCTCCTTCTGCTCGCCTTCTTTAGTGGCACCCCACGAGCATGCTTCCTGGCACAGTGTGCATGGGGCTTTGGGTCTCCACCAGCCTAGACTATTACCCTCATCCCTCACCGCACCCCCTCTGGGTGCTTCCCAGGTGTGTGAGGCTGTCTCCTGCCTCGATGTCCTGGCTGTGAGTAGCTGTCTCCCACAATGGACACCGTAGTGAGGGTGCTGAGAACCCCCCAGTTGGGAATGCTCCCTAGCTTCTCAATACCCGTTGGTCAAAGGATGAAAAAATCCATGAGCAGGGCGGGAAATTTTTGAATCATGGCCCCCAGCAGCCAGATGGCCCGAACAACTGCTTTCAGATAACATTTAGAACTATTAAACACATTATTATTAAAAACTGTTAGGGGCGCCTGGGTGGCTCAGTCGGTTAAGCATCCGACTTCAGCTCAGGTCACGATCTCACAATTCGTGGGTTTGCAGCCCACATCGGGCTCTGGGCTGACAGCTAGCTCAGAGCCTGGAACTTGCTTCAG
The DNA here is from genome assembly GCF_006229205.1 of Suricata suricatta. Lineage (NCBI taxonomy): Eukaryota > Metazoa > Chordata > Mammalia > Carnivora > Herpestidae > Suricata > Suricata suricatta. Next base: position 92,913,441 of record NC_043703.1, on the reverse strand, counting down.
ATTCTGTGTGTGTCTCTCTCTCTGCCCCCACCTGCTCATGATCTGTCTCTCTCTGTCTCTCAAAAATAAATAAATGTTAAAAAAAATTTTTTTTAATGTTAAAACCGAGCCCAAACCATCCGAGGCAGCTGAATGCATCTATTCTCCTGTTATATTTAGGAAGGACCCCTTCGCTAAGCCAGCAGCTTCCATGTCCCTCAGAGCAGAGCCCCAGACCCTTGCCACCTCCCCCCGTCTGTCCAGCCCCACAGGGCCAAGAGGCTCCCACAGCACCTTCCTGCCTTAGGACCTTTGCCACATGGTTGTTTCGTCTCCCTGGAGAATGGACTTTTGGTCACTAGGGTCCCTGACTTGATACCCATTCCACAAACCTCTCGCTGGCCATGGTGTCTAAAAGCGGCCCACCACCACTCATCCCCCACTGACCCTAACTTTCATCTCTGTCACCTTGGCCATTCCCTTCATGGCAATGGCCACAACCTGTAATGACTTTGCTTGTGTATTTCCCGGAGTATATGGTCTCCCCTGCATGAGCTCCATGAGAACTGGGACTCTGTCTTCAAGTTCCCAGCGTGGTCCCCAGAGCCCAGCAAAGGGAGCCTGCCTTCGCTGTTGGCTGAGCGTCCAAAGGAGCCGGATCTGTGTTAAGTCCACCTCGGTGATGGTCTAGTTAGCAGCACGATTATAAACCCTAATGCAGCCGTTGCCTAGATGGTCCTACTGTGTAATGCTCCAAGATACTTATGGTTGCCACTCAATGGTCTGCTATTTGTGGCAGGCCTTGAGGATACCGAGAGAGAAGGCACAGTTTGGGACCTCAAGGAGGGGTCTGGAGGGAGAGGTGGACAGGAGACCAGAATGCCTAGGATGGTACATTCTACACTAGAGGGACAAACAGGATGCCACCACTGCCCTTAAAAGGCAAGGGCTGCCGGCCTTACCTTTTTTGGGCCCAGCGATCTGCAGCTCAAAATCCGGCCAGCATTCTGTCATCACAGAAAGGGCCACTCCGGCTAAAGGACCAAGAGTGACCCTTCTGGGGTGTGCCGGGAGCCGAGCGGAAGTGGACTCTAGATCCTCGTGCCCAGAACTCCCAGACAGGAAGGCCAGAGCGCCACTCTCCCAGCTCCTTGGTCAGGGCAAGAGGCTGCACTGACCAGTGCAGCGTAGTAGGTCTCCCTTGTCTGGCCACACGGGCAGCCGCGTGCTAGAAGAGCGGTCAGCGCCTCGCAGGTCACCTCCGCCCAGATAAAGAGCTGAGGGAGCACAAATGTAACTCTGCACACGTGGAGGGGGATGTAGGGAAAGCACGTCTTCCTGCAGAGTAGGGGTCACCCAAGGTCCTTGGAGGATATCAGAGGCCTCGTGCGAGGCCAGGGAGCTGAAAGTGGACTGACCTCTGAGGGGACAGAAAACAGATTTTATTATTCTTAAAAAAAAAAAAAAGGCATCTCACATTTGTATTTGTTTAATTTGGCCATAGAAGGGGTTTGCTTTGAGGACTCAGTGGTGCTTTTCAGCTGACCAGAACTGTGAATATGGGAATGTGCGCATGTGTACGTGTGCATACATGCCACCAAAGACAGCTATGGGGCTGTGCTCACACCTATACGTTTCCTAACGGGCATAGCCTGCATCAAGTGGGTGAGGAGAGTGCACTGGGCCACCAGGGGGAGGCAGGGGAGGGAGTCCCCTCTGTGTTAGCAGGGAGGACAGAATCTGGTGGAGTTTATGAAGCCTCCACTCCTCCACCTGACGAATACTGAACGGGCGGCTGCCACATACCAGGGGGGTCCTGGCTCCGGAGTGAGGGCAGGGGTCTACCAATACCACAGCCTGCCTATGCAGAGTCTGAAGTGACATGGAGACATCTAAATGGACATGCCGGCCAGGTGGTGACAGATGCAGGTTTGGGCTGGAGAAATACTGAGCGTGAGTGAAAACAGTCTGAGAAGAGAAGTGGGTTAAGACTGGTCTGGGAGCAAGCCTAATATTTAATGGGACAACCAGAGAGGAAACTCAGGAGCCTGGAGAATCTGGAAGCCCAAGGAAGCCCGACTATCCACCTGAGGCTCGGAGAGGTAAAGGCACTTGCCCTTATTTATTGAGATTTTTCTCTATGTGCTTAGAGAGTCCAACATATACTTAGAAATGATGATGATGATGACGATGATCAGTTGTATCTTTCAAGAAAACTTTCCAGATCAGCAGAGGCAGCATGTGCCAGGGCTGGCTCGGTGAACAGCTTTAGTAAAGAACAGAACTATAAATTGCAAGTCCACTAGTGGGAAGAAGGGAAGATTTGCCAGAATTCTGATCAGGGGAAAAAGAAAAGAAAGCATCATGTCTGCAGTGACCCCGGGAGAGCTGCCCATGCACAAGACAGCAGCTGTCTCTGTGCAGGATGAAGCCCCGTTCAGAGAAACCCCCACAGCTCTGGGGGTCCTGGGCTCTCCAGGAACCCCCCAGTCTCTACCCAAGATGGAACTAGTGTTTCTCCCCCTTTTCGCAGTCAGTGGATGTAGAGGGAGCCCAACACAACAGCAGTGCAGTTTCCTGGGCCCTCTGTCCTCTCTACAGGCCCACTGCCTTCTGGCTGCCCTCGCTGGCACTCCCTTCTGCTCCATCTGAGGGGGCCACTGTGCTCTGGATAGTTCTTCGCTTCCTTCTGGTTAGAAATCACCCTCCCTCAGGATGCCTGCGGGGCTCTGTCAGCTAAGTGTCCAACTTTTATTTTAGGCTCAGGTCATGCTCTCTCGGTTCATGAGATTGAGTCATGCGTTGGGTTTTGCTCTGAGAGTGCGGAGCCTGCTTGGGATTCTCTCTTTCCCTCTCTCTGCCCCTACTTCCCTTCAAAATGAATAAAAAAACATTAAAATTAGAAAAAAAAAATCACCCTTCCCCAAACAATAAAACCCTTTGAATTAATTGCAAATCCATTCAATGTCCCTGAGCTAAGGTGAACACTTATGGCTCGAAGTATGACTTCCCCCCGGGAACCTGCATGAACTGAAGAGAGGACTCTGGGGAGTTAGCGGAGGAGACTGGGTACAGGGCACAACTTCAACACCACGTCACAAATCCTGGCTAGAGGGGGCCTGAATCCCTTCTAAGGGTCACTGGCTTACCCCACCTCTGGGTCCAGCTGCTTCTTTTTATTTAACCCTAGGACCAATCTTGGAAGACAGGATTTTCTTGATGTCATTCAGCTAATACTCAAGAGTGCTGTTCATTCCCTGACTTTGCTGGCAATCACCAGCGGCACTGATCTTCACACTAGAGCAGGCTGTTTGGCCACAGATGTGGATGGAGTTATGTCCAATGGAGGGAGGTACTTAAAAAAGGTTGACTCATCTCTGCCTTGGGAAAAAGTGACACCCAGCTTTTAAACAAGGTCTCTTTCATGACAGCCAAGGTCACAGATGGTTAGAAAGGGCATGGGGTACACACACAGAGCAGAGTGGACCCCAGATTTAGCAACAGTGTTACTACTCTTGAGCTAGCATGAGGGTGTATGAAAGCAGCAATTTCTACCTGTACGGGGAACATCTTTTAATTTGGTTTTGAATGAAGTCAGTGTGTGGTGTAAGCCAACTGGCCAGAGAATGGGCCTGACCAAGTGAGATGGTGACGAGGTCTATGAGAGGAATAGTCCTCAGCCAGAAAGCACGCTGCTTGATCAAATTAAACACAAAGATGTGCCATTTGTGGGTGGGGCATATCTATGACAAATGAGTTCTCCAAATATTCTACTCTAAAATTAATCATGACTTGTGAATTTATTTCAGCAAGTGCTGTGGCAAAAACTAAACTGCAGCGGAAACTAAAAAGGAAGTGAACATGGCCATGAGGATGTGCCCAAGGAACACAGAGTCCTCAACATCTCCCTACCCACCTACGGCTCGACGTTATACTTATCACGCTCTAGGCTTTAGGACACACACACGATATTATCTATGTGCTTTATTACATATACATAAGAAAGTATACAGTGTTATTCATATAGAGGCAAATTAATATTTGTAGACACAGATACCTACAGAGATGCTGGGAGCTACGTGTTGCCTGTATATATAGTATGAAGAACATATGTAATAAAGTAGTTAACATGCTGTGTCACAATGAGTCAACACGTAACTCTCTCTCTCATGTATTAATCATACTCGGTACTTTGTGTGTGTATAATATGGTATATAACAAGGTACTATGTATAATAAGTTATATATGTAGTAAGTATATAGTAAGGATAAACATATATGATATAGAGAGATATGGGGATTTATACATTACGTATATATATACACACATACACAAAATATACAGGCAATAAAAACATATGTAATGTAAGTATTACATATGTAACAAACATCTAGTATGATTACTATATGCAATATTTAGCATAATTATTTATATTGTATTTATATTTATATAATTCATCTATGTGTATATGATACATGTGTATATAGTGCATATTTTACAATAAATCACTAAGTGTAAGTGACTTCTTAGATTATATTTGGTGTTTAGTTGGTCTCTTTCCCATTCTGCAATTTATTCCTACCTGCTCATTTATGCTAACAGAGATGGAAGCAACCATCACTGCTGAGGCCTTAAGAATATACAAATGCAAAATCTGTCACCTTACGAAGCAAAAATAAATTCACTCTTTTCATGCACTAACAGCCTCAAATGGAGGTTAATTAAACAAATGCTAATTCCCTAATCTACTCAAGACTGTTAAATAGTTTTTATTGCCAGAGATTAGCTGTTAAGATATATACACCCACAACCATACCTGATCTTTTTCAAGACATAAATGTTCTGATTTAATGGAAAATCACTGCAGGGCACAAGTATAAACTATAAAACAATTAAAATCATAAATCCAAATGGCAGCAACTCCCAGGGAGTTTTACAACATTAAACTGAGCTGCTGCCAATCTGCAAAGCTGTGCCCCAGGCCCTGCAGGTGAGCTGGCAGGAGCTGGGTCAAGGGACTGGCATGGCTGGTTCCGTGAGCACCCAAGCCTGGCTGGAGCCTGCGGGACAGCGGGGTCATCAGCCTAGGGCTTGTCCCGGGGCTGAGGCTGCCCACAGGTTTCTAGCCAGCCTGTTTTCCTCTCTTAGAGAAAAACATTTATTCGTGCCTTCGGATATTATGGAAGAACTGCCCCGTGGCATGCACCGTTCCTGGCATGGAGGCAGCAGTCCTTCCCCATGGAGCTTCCATTCGAGTGTGGAGAGAGACTCCAGCTAACGTAACAATACAGAATGTGTGACGGAATGCAAGTGCTGGGAGCATTTGGCATGGGATTAACTCCGGTCCATGAAGTGACGAGTACTGAGCACCTTCTAAATGCCCAGCCTTTGTGAGATGACTTACACGAGATGGAATTCTCATGCGTCGCCTTTGTCACTTGCAGGTGAGCCCGGGAGAAGCCACCTGCTCATGATGGTATCTGTTGAGTATTCACTAGTGCACCTCATGTGGGTGATCTCATTAAATTGCCCCCAAACTCTTTGGAATGGGCATTGCTACACTCCCATTTCATAGATGATGAAACTGAGGCCTGGAATTGGTAAATACCTTGCCTGGAAGCCCACTGCTAGCATGGGAGTGAGGACCAGGATCTGCACCCCACAGAGTGAGCTCCTAACCACACCGCTGGGGGGATGGTCTATACCAGGTGGTGGAGACCATTGGCACTGGGAAAATTCATGAGCAGCTGCAAGGAAAGGCCCCCACCTGCTGCGCTGTCCATTTTCTCCCCGGGCTCTGGGGCTGGAAACAGTACATACTGACAGCTGGGTCACTCACTGGGGGTCTCACTTCAGGGTCACCCCAATTTCTAGCCCAGAAGGTTGTTAGGTTTGGTCGTCCAGCCCTGACTTCTCAATAATGGCATTTCATTGGCTCGTCAGACTTTTTTTAATAGTCACCCAAAGATCTGGATTTGGGGCCTTTGGAAAACTGGTTAAAGATCAAGGGCATAAGAATTAAGAGACATTTACCGAAACACAGACTATTCATGATCCCACCTAAGGATTAATAAGGCAAAGCTGCCTGAGACCGAGCAGGAGACTGGGACATCTCACAGACAGGAGTGTGAAGATTACTCTGGTTCTGACTTATGATTAATGATAATGTGAGTACAGGGACCTAATCTCCCTGAGCCTTAGGTGTCTCACCTGTAAAATGGGGATAACAATTACTCATTTCAAAGGTTTACTGCAATGCTTAATATGTAAAAATTCATTACAGTTCCTGGCACAGAGCAGGTGCTTGACAAATATTAGTTCCAATTCTCCTTCATGAGCAATTTCCAAACTGAACCATTCATTTCTTACTCCTCTCTCACCTACAAAAAATGACTGTCTGCCACATAGATTTGAATGTCTGGTGTGTGTGTGGGTGTGTGTTTTTTTTAATTTTTTAATGCTTTTTATTTATTTCTGAGAGACAGAGAGAGACAGTGTGAGCAGGGTAGGGTCAGAAAGAGAGGGATATACAGAATCTGAAGCAGGCTCCAGGCTCTGAGCTATCAGGCAGCACAGAGCCCAACGCGGGGCTCGAACCCATGAACTGTTAGATCATGACCTGAGTCAAAGCTGGACGCTTAACTGACTGAGCCACTCAGGCGCCCGTGTGTGTGGTGGTTTTGGATGTCTGGTGTGTGAGTGAGTGAGTGTGTGTGTGTGTGTGTGTGTTGACTGACCACATTACAAATGACACCATAAGGGGGCAATGCAAATGGTTAATGACAATCAGAGAGGGGAACCCAGAATGAAGAAATAGAAGAAGTAGAATTACAGAGTGGTTACTATGCTTGTTGCTTAGACTTTATCTCCCATTATAGCTGACTTTGTGGGTGGGGTAGGGGGCACACCTGTGTGCCAGTTGTGGAAGGACATGGGACACAAAGGCTCGGCCAGTGTGGTACTCCTGGGACTTTTAAGGCAGAGGCACAAAGGTGGAAGGAACTAAGCTGGCCAGGCTGTGGTGTCCTATGGTCACAAGGCATGACTCTGTCCAACCTCCTGGATCCCTGCTCCTTTCTGATTTTCCAGCTTGCTCATTGTGTCTGCGCCCTGCCCCTCTGCTGTCCAGCAAATTCCCTTTTTGTACAAATCAGCCGGAACTCTGCTTGGCACTAAGACCCCCCCCCACCAGGCCCCCAGTCCCAGGCCAATCTAAAAGCCCCTCAACTCACCAGTGGTAGGTAGCAAGCTGCCTGTGAGAACAGCCACTCAGTCTCAAAGGGTTACAAACTTGGAACTATCTCAGGAACCGGACCAGTGTACTCAGAGTGGAGAGAACTTGCTGGTCCCCATACGTTTACAAGGACCTGCAGATTACCTACCATGTATGCAGAACTGATTGGGAACAGAGATGGTTCCTGGGAAAAGCGGTCAAGTGCAGCAGAACAAGCATTACCAAATGCAGTACATCGCCACAGTCTAAGAGAAGCCTGGATGAGTGGTAGCCAGTCAGTGTATGTGGACATGACCTGATCATCCAGAAGCTGAGAGGTTAGGATCAGATGCTACCTTAGGTTTCAAGCATGCGCTCTCTTTCAAAATAGTCTAATACAGCTGTTTCTCCACCAACTCCAAAATGAGAAAGAACATTAAGCACACTATTAAAACCCAGAGGCACCATCGCTAGGGACCCTGTGTTAAGAAGATTGTAAGGAGGGCACTTGTTGGGATGAGAGCACTGGGTGTTATATGTAAGTGATGAATCACTAAATTCTACCTGAAACCATTATTACACTATAGGTTGACTCTCTTGGATTTAAATACAATTTTTAAAACAGAAGGTTCTAAGAATCCAAGGTTTTAGCAGTATGGGAAGAAAATATCAATGGCAAATGTTTCAGGGCGAGGATCGGTGATTTTTAGCAGAACAGACCTGGAAGCTAAATAAGGAATCAAAGCTGAAGCATAGGGCTAACTGGGAAGGCCCAAATGTGCCGGCTTTCTGGCCCTCAAGCCTTGCCCTTTCTATACTTTGCCCCTTAACTCCTAGGCTAAGGGTCTGGAGGCCTAGAACAGCATCAACTGCCTCTAGGTGTTCCATGAAGCTTGGCAATAATACCCATGTTGCAAGGGAGCTGGCCAAGAAAAGTCTACTACGGCCAGGCATTAAGGAAAGTCAAAGTCAGAGAGGGGTCTCCACTCAGTCTTCCTGAGCCATCGGCTCTGCCGGCCTCTGCCAGGAGGGCTGCTATGGAGGCGTTATCCTCTGGTGTGACTTCTCCGGAAAAGAGAGAAGAGAATTCACGTTTTGTCAAACTGTGACCACAGGTTAGGGTCTGTAGGGAGACCCAAGAATACTAAGAGAGTTTCTACTGGGAAAAAGCTTTTAACCTGGCATGAAAACGGGAAATATATATTTATGTATCAATCCATGTCAAATAAAAGGTGTAAATATTAAGGCTTTTGCAGAAACCACTCTCTCTGCCTATAACACTCTTTCTCTCTCCTCTCTGGCCAACTCCCATCACTTATTTCCTGCAGAAAGCTCTCAGGGGCTCCCCCAGTTAGGTTCTATCCTCCTCCTAAGGTCCCAAGGCATCTGGATTTCCCCCTGGCTTAGTATTCATGACAATAGAATCTGAATGCTTATTTGTCTGCCTCCCAAACTAGGTGCAAAGAAGGATGAAAGTGTCACACCAAGTTCACCACTTTCTCCCCCCAGGACCTTGCATGGGGCCTGAGATGTAGTAGGCACTTAAAAAAAAAAAAATCTGTTGGTTGACTAAGAATGAACATGGGGTACTAAGAAGAGACCCAGAGAGATCTCTGTGGTTGAAGGGGGTCAACTTCCAAGACAGAGTCTTTAGTCTTTAGTTTTTACTGACTAAAGAAAGATCCCTGAAGTCATTTTCTTCTGGAAACTTGGTGTTGCCCGTGCCATAGCTCAGATGCCACACTGATAATACAACCCGGCCTGAACCCAACTGTGCAAGAACCAACCTGCTGGGTGATTCGTACCTTGTTGGCAGCAGTGTTCCGTGGCTTACGTCTGCCATGCTGTTTGCACAGATTAAATCATTTTTAATCATTTTAAGCAGGTACTTCACTCAGACACAATGAAGACACGTACAATTTGATTTTGATTCACACTCCATTTTGTGATGGCAGTAATCATGTATGGACTGGAGTTTGGTTTTCATGCCTATTTAATCCTAATGTGAATTACGAATGACTCACTGCCACAGGCTCAACATTTGTTTTTCTCCGTAGATCCTTACTTATGTACCTACTAAGGGTCACTGCACTGTTAACGTCGCACGTGTGTGTGTGTGTGTCCACATTTATTAGCATGTGTGAACTTAGGAGAAAGGGATTATTGAAGACACTAAAAAGTAAAAAAAAGTCCATCAGTGAGTTGCATTTGATTAGATGAAGTCAATGACCAATTCATTTCCCTCCTGATGACACAGAGTTAACCATATTCAGGGAACTGACTGTCCCTCTCCCTTCCTCCCTTTAAGCCCTGCATGGCAACAGCCAGCCCCCAGCCCATTATGCCAACTTCAGCAAAGGTTCCTTTGTTCCAGATAACTGATTCCTGTCAACTCAAACTTTTATTTGGAACTCAGTCACTGTTACCAAAAGTGTCCCTCAAAGTCATGACCTTGTTCATTTAATGACTGGTTCCAAAGAACTTTCTAGAAGAGCACAGTATACCAGAAACTAAACAATCCTCTTTGTTAACCATGTAATGGGGACTACGTTTATTTTCCTTTCTAACAGAATTTGGATTGTTGAGTTCTCTGGGATGGATGAACTAGGGAACTGCCCAACAGTTCATTTTCCCAAATACTCTTCCAAAGACATTTTCCCTAATATTTAGAAATGTGTCAAGGCAAATCGATTAACTTCTAATTTTTCTAAAGTTCACAGGACTCAAGTATGGCACAGTGAGGAGCTGGAGAAACTGCTAGAGAGATCATTGAGCAATTAGTGGCTGAAGTGGGCAAGACGCCTTTGCAAATAATTTCCAAAGCATCCTATCTGTGCCCTAGTGGCAGAGGCCAAGTGAGACATCCCTTGTTTCAGAAAAGATTTAACCAGGTGTAAATGACGTAAGACCTACCATGTTTACCAATGGAGACTGCCAGTGGGGAAGTATTTTGAATTGTTTAGGGCCATGGACATTATATAAACATGAAACGCAACCGTCCTTATCACTCGTGACACTGACCGTAAAGAGCTTTGGAGATGTGGAAGATCAGAAAGCTAGAGGACCTGTTCCCAGTCCTTAAAAGGGTTTGGAGCATGCCAAAGTCAGATGAGCAAGTGGAGTTTTGGGTACAAAGAATATGGTCTCTTTCCTCTACCCAGAAGCTCTAACACAGACACAGAGCCATGGATTTACATGGTCATTTTTAACAGAAGCAGAATTTCCAGCTAGTGAATGAACAGAGAGCACTGTCAAGGGTACTGATGAAGTAAGTTTCATAGAGGAGGGGGAACTTGATTATATTACATCAACTTATTAAGTTAGTATTTAAAAAGAAATTCTTTCTAGATGGTTGTCTCTTCCTATTCCTTATGACGTCTCAGGAGGCAAATATACCCTACATGAGAATAAGACCAGAATCCACTGTTCAACACTAATCTCTTCATTTACAAGCAAGCATTTTATTAAAAAATTTTTTTCTTATATGTTTCAACTTATTTTTGAAAGAAAGAGAGGGTGTGATCAGAAGAGAGGCACAGAGTCAGGGAGACACAGAATCTGAAGTAGGCTCCAGGCCCTGAGCTGTCTGCACAAGATCATGACCTGAGCGAAGCCAAATGCTTAACTGACTGAGCCACCCAGGTGCCCCGCAAGTAAGCATTTTAAAATCACTTTTTAAACTAGCAGGTCTTGGTGAAATTGTTTGACCATTGTCAGCTGCTTGAACTCAACAGTGCCTTGAGTTTGCTTCCCCTTTGGATCGGTACTTGCCTCATAAATATTCACTTTCTTCATAATTGTTGGTGACTTGATTTCTTTGTGCTTGGGAAGGTGCTGAACCTTATCACCAAATGCCAAAGAGGGTGGAAGGAGGAATAAGATACAGTATGATCTTAAAACCAATACATTTGCTTTTGATCCATATGATCCAGCGCCCTTAAGGATTCTAAGAGTAAACAAGTGAAATCATTCATTCCTCCAATAAAAAGTAATTCCTTGTTTGGGGTAGTGCTTTTGACACTTCCCCCAAATTCCTTTATCCTCATATTTCACTGAACCTTATTTCAGTCTCCTTGTTCTCAGTAACTGTCCTACAATTGGAGGCAATAGTTTAAGACATTAATATGTGTGACTTGCTTATCTTTTTACTCTGAGTTTCCTTTTAGCAGCGTGTAGACAAAAAAAAAAAAAAAAAGGTGGGGGGAGGCTCAAGTGATTTCCTAAGGCTCTTCCTTTCCTCGTATTTGTTTGTACATTTTTGCTAGTAAACTTGAGTAAACTTTCTTCTTAAAGATTGAACATAGCACCTCAAAGTGAGGTTTCAGAAACCACGACCTGGGCAGTAAATATTGCCGCAACGACCAATGGCAAGGTAGTCTGGTAGAGGTTTCTAGAATCGTTCCTCAAGTTTTACTAGGAAGGGCTGAAGTCAATTTTATAGAAAAATTATTTGGCTTCGGGGTACCTAGGTGTCTCAGTCAGTTAAGCGTCCGACTTCAGTCAGGTCATGATCTCCTGGTCCATGAGTATGAGCCTCATGTCAGGTTCTGTGCTGACAGCTCAGAGCCTGAAGCCTGCTTCAGATCCTGTGTCTTTTTCTCTCTCTGCCCCTCCCCTGCTCACGCTCTCTCTCTCTCTCTCAAAAATAAACAAACATTAAAAAATGTTTTAAAAAAGTAATCTGGCTTTGCTAGGACGCTTCTATGTATAATGGAGGCAAGTAAAGTAAAGAGGCTCCAGTGCCCAAGCCTGCTTCCAGAGTGGCTCCCCACTTCCTGGCTACGGGATCTTTTTGCTTCAAGTTACAACCCAAGTCTCAGTTTCATCATCTGTAAAACAGGGACAATACTATCTACCTCCCAGGCCATGTTCCAGAGGGTTAAATAAGAGAACATATGGAAACCTCCTACTGCCAGGCACAATTTAACCCCTCGGAAATTATTAATAATTTCCAAAATGAGGAGCTTCACATATCAACCCAGACCCAGGCAAGGTCAGAGGGATACAATGAGGGCTAATTAGGATATTCTACCACTAAGGTCATCTTTAAAGAGACCTGAATGTAAAACTTACCTACGGTCATAACGGTGGTTACCTCTCAGGAGGCGGGGTGGTCCTGACTGAAGGGTTGTAGGAGAGGCTGCTGGGTGCTAGAAATAGTCTGTATCTTGATCTGGGTTACATGGAGGCACATTCATATAAAAGTCTGTTAACATGTAGGAAATGTGTACTTTACTGTAAGTCTATTATACCTCAGTAAGAAAAAAAACAGGTGAGGGGAAGCGAGGAGGGGGAGTGGGAGGCAGGGAAGGGAAAAGGAAGGGAGGGGAGAAGAGAAAAAAGAGGAAAGAAGGGGTAAAGAAAGAAGAGAAAAAAAAACAGGGAGCAGACATAAATGCTTTTTCCCTTAGTCTGCCTTTGCTCCATTTAAGTTACCCACAAACCCAGTTCTGGAGAGGATTGTTCAGCGGGTGAGCCGACTGTACAGAAACACTGACGAATGTCACTTTTGGTATATAGTTAGGTGTATGACGCCATGGGGGGTATGTGTTCAGAGACGGCATGTTGGTCTGTTTTCAAAACAAATGTACCTACTGACATGCTGAAACAGGTGAACCTGACCGCCAACCCAGAATTTCCCATCAACAAACTGGTCAACATTCTCTAGCCAATCCCCTAACGCACCCTGTAACTTCCCCGTGGGCACCTGTGCCATCTCAGAGCCCACCGTGCCATGCTGTTTGGGCTGGGCAGGTGTTTGCAGGCACCGACCACGGGCATCGAACACGAGGGAGTGAAGGCACTGGGCGTCCTGGGGTCAGAACAGAACCAGACTCTTCTCAGGGTGCAGGGCAGGGCCTGTCTCGGGGGCACTGGGGACGGAGCCTCTGCAGACTGATCTCGTGCCATAAAATGTTCAAGGCAGTCTGGTCCCAAGAGGCCATAAACAAGACTAAGTCTACTTAACGATGGGTGCACCGAGGTGGAAGTGAAAATTGTCTACCAGTGTATTCTTAATCCTTTTAATCCCAAGAACACCAAACCATTACTGGCATAAACCTTCTCATAAAAAGATTAAAGGGTGGGTGGCATTACGGTGTTCTGGTTAGATCGGGTTATGATGGTAAACTGACTTAAAAAGTTTTTTGTTTGGATTGGAGCAAAACTGATCTAGAGCGAAGTGGTTTTGGTTTGTGAGCGGGCCAAGCAATTCCAAAGGATATGGCCACATGTTCATTTTAACCACCTGTTAGAGCCAACTGAGGTGGGGAAACCCACATTATTACATCAATAAGAAGAGATGATCATGTTTAGACTATTCCAGTTTTTATGGTATGGATAAATATCTTAATATTTACAGGAAAAAACATCTGGTTTTTCAAACATGGGTGGTGTTCTTTAGGGAAAAAAGTTCAATGCAATCTCAGAGGTTATGCTGTACATCTTGGAGAGTGGAGGAAAGGCAATGAAATGACAAACGAAACTCTTTCCCCTATGCCTTCCCCTATCTTCAAAAGGGTTTAAAGAGCCTTTGGCATCCCGATCTGATTTCTCCAAGGTCTGAAAACCCTGCAGTTCTGTCTGTGCTCCCCTCTAAGATGTGTGCACCTTACCAGAGCCAAGCAAGGGTCCTGTTAACTCCCAACCTTTCCAAACCAGTAGAGCTGCTGAGCAGAGAACTCTAGAGCCGGGGCAGGGACTTTGGGTATCGGCAGCCCTGGCAGGTTGGTCGGACAGTGCACTGTGGGCTGCATAGCAATACCCTTGGCTTCTGTCCACTGGATGCCAGCAGCAGCCCCCTCTCACAACTGAGATGTGACAACCAAAAATGTCTCTAGACATTGCCCATTGTCCCCTGGGGGTAAAATCACCCCCAGCTGAGAACCACATCAGAAGAACATCAACCAACAATTGCCTGGTCCAATCTCATCAGAGAGCTGAAGAAGCTATGAACAAATACAAGTTTCTGAACTTGTATAGTGCTTTTCCCCCCTAAATGGGGCTGTTGCTTGAGAACCAAATTCTGTCTTTTTCTCTGAGCTCCGTGCTGGGGAGCTGAGTTCCCCAAGTCTGTTGTCCAGAATGACAACACTTCCAGAAGCCTTAGGAACAAAGGAGCCTCATGGCTCTATAGGTCAAGTGCATCATCTCTGGGCCAAGAGACCACCTATCTGCAAACTCCCAGGGCACCCACCCACTGAAAGCCAGGAGAATCCAACTGATTCCCAGGTGGTATTTTAACAACACATTATAACTACAACTTCTACCCAAATTGCAGCAGCAGGAATTGAGAACCCAAAAGCCAAAAGTAAGGCATGCTGGATGAAGGTCATTAACAGACTGGGTGGATGTTTCTTGCTAGCTGGTGGTTGGTAAGAATCCAGCCATCCTGTGTTGGAACATTGGGTGTCTCTTAATCCACTGGTTCAGAAGATCTCTTTGTAGGAGTGTCTTCACTTGCTGAGAGGTGATGGTATCTGAGAAAAGAAATTTCTGGAAACTGTCCTGCCTCTTCCAGCCCTAATACACACCACACTGCAAAATGAGGCCCTATGCTAAAAACTAAATTCCTCCTGAACAGCCTAGAGGGACCAGCAATTGAAGGAATTCAGAAAACATAAGCCCCCCAGGGCTAACAAACCACATTTAGAACTGCTCGAATATATCTGGTACTTAAAGGAATTTTATTTATGATAAGAATTTGAATGTCTTCTTGCCTCCTTCCCACCCCTTATTTATAAAGATTAAGTGACGTCATTTAGCTAGAGTAAAGAATGCCCTAAAAAGAACTAATAGGCCAAACTGTTTCTACCATTTAGGAAAGGGAAAAAAAGCGAAACAAGACCAAGCCCAAGAAACGCTGTTTTTTTTTTTCTCCTTCACAAAAATAACAGAAGGAAGGCTGCTACTGTAATCAGCAGTGATTGCAGGCATTTCCTGTATTTTTATATCAAGCTGGTTGTTTTTTTTCCATTACATACCCAGTGAACTCCAGTTAGGTCAAGACGAGAGAAAAACAGTACTAATTATGCCTCGAAACCCACAAATCTGCCTACTTAGCTCTGCTAATTTGTGTTGACTCCATGGTTCCCAGGACCCAGTGGAAAGAAAAATCTTCATAAGCCATTGGCTCCTTCTCCAGGAGCCAAGGCCTTCGATAGCCCCGCCTCCCCATCCACTTAGTTTCTGACATCCCAAGAACATGCTTTTGCTCTACGTGTTTCAGGTTGAGATTCATTCAAGTTGCTCAAATGAAAGGGTCTTGAGTCAAGGATCTATTTTCTCAGGAGTTCCCAGGCTCCCTGGATCAGTGCTCCATGCCTGCTTTTGGGCAGTTAATGCCTAAAGCTCCAGGTCCCATTGTAACTCTCCCCTGTGCCCATCACTAGGGATCTTTGTCCTTATGTTTTATCCCCAAGAAGGTCTTCCTTACACATCACCTTCCATCTCTTTGGCTTTAAGTCGGTTCTGCCCCTTTGGCTTCCATGGTTACAAGAGAGCATTAGAAGCCTCCTCCTTGAAGGCAGTTACTACACAGTGATAATCAAACAGGCTCATCTCCCTGTTTCTGTTCTGTTACTTCAAGGCTTTCCATGAAGTGTCCCCTATTGTGTTTCTGCCTTCTCCCCTGATTTTTGATTGCTTGTATTACTGCGTCACACTGGCCTTTGTAGTCAACATGGTATTTTCAGAGCTTCCAGGGCCTTATTCTCCCTTTTGAAGCTCAAAAGGTATGAAAACCTTATCAATCTGAGATTATCATAAAAGGTGACATCTTTGGCCAACCTGGGGCGGTTTCTCTTTCCCTGCCTTGTCCCGAGACTGCCCAAGGGCCCATTCTCCTTTGTTTGTGGACTTTGCGGGAGGCTTTCTTCTTGGTGTTGCCTCCCAAGCTCCAGTTAAACAAATGACCTCATCATTTTTGAATGACGAGACCACAGAGGAGTCTTTCCGGTTGACAAAACTGTCCCAAGGATATTTTCCTCTATATAGGGTTACTTGAGTCTCTGACAGTTTATTCTTCGATTATCCATGCTACTTAACATTTTTTTTTCTTCTTGTTCATACCAATTCCATCCTTTCACACAATAGTCAACTTCACAGAGTAGGACTGCCGAGGTGGAACTCCAGGGTAAATGCGGCTCTCAAAGAATTTCCCAGGAATGAGGATCAGACATGTTTCCTAGCCCTTGAGCAAGTACCTCAGATGCCCCCACTCTTCAATCACAGGTATACTTTGAAGTCAAAGCCTGACATCTTTAGCATCAACCTCACAACACAGCCACATCTTCAGTGATGACCGACCATGTACCTGGTTCTGTAGGCAGATAGTAGGAGGGAAGAAGAATAGCAATTGCTATGCCCTGCCTATGTGCATTTCAAGCATTACCTCATTTAATATTCCTAACAGCCATAGGGCACCTGGTTGGCTCAGTCAGAAGAGCGTGCAACTCTTGATCTCAGGGTTGTGAGTTTGAGCCCCACACTGGGTGTAGAGATTACTAAATATATATATATATATATATATATATATATAAAATATACATATGCTTATATATGTATAAGGTATGTAGAATGCATACATATATCCATACACATAGTATATATACATATAATATATAATTACATATATTAAGTATATATAATATTTACATATAATGTATATATACTTAATATATATAATATACTTATATATAATACATTTTGTGTGTATATATATATATATATACTTAAAACACAAATCTATTCTTTTTTTAATTTTTTTATGTTTTTGAGAGATACAGAGAGTAAGAGGGGGAGGGGCAGAGAGAGAGGAAGACACAGAATCTGAAGCAGGCTCCAGGATCTGAGCTGTCAGCACAGACCCCAATGTGGGGCTCACACCCATGGACTGTGAGATCATGACCTGAGCTGAAGTCGGACGCTTAACTGACTGAGCCACCCAGGCGTCCCAGAACAAATCTATTCCTAACAGTCACAAGAGGTAGGTATTATTCCTATCCCAGGTTTTAAATGAGGACATTGTAGGGCAGGAAGGTTCTGAATAGGCTGGCAGGCAAAGCCAGGACCCCGCCTGGCCCACACAGCTCACAGGTGGTGATCGCCCAGCCAGAATGCTACACGTTGGGTCCCTGAAAGTTACTGTGGAAAGCACAGAGGTTGCTCCTTCTGCCTCCTTGATTTCTGGACCTCATGTAGAACTTATTTTAGAATGTGTCACCGTAAAGCTCCTCAGAAAATCAGGGTTTTCCCATTATACGTGCACATTATTTTTGATACGAAGTATAGGATTTTCAGAAATCAAATTTACTCCTAAAGCTGGACCATTAGACATGAAGGACACTACTTGAAGCAGCAGCTAGAAAGCAATATAAAAATATTCAAAGTGAAAGCAGTATTTTCCCCTGAGAATAAAGTCTCCCAGGATTCTTGTAAAGGAGATGACAATACTCACTGAGATGTGCAAACTCTGGTATATTCGCCTAAAAGAATCAGTCCATTTCCTTATGGCAGAATTAAGGAATTCCCAGCCTCCTGACACCTCTCCTGTTTTCTGGAAGAGCTAACTTGACAGGATTTTATAGTCCGTTTGATAGTCAGTTGTGTTTCTTCCCCCTGCGTGTTCTTTCAAACACTAAATTGGGTTCTTAGCTATTGAAGATAAAATCCTTCATGTTCCTTCTTATATGAAATTTGACTCATAATTTTCTTTAATGCGGGCTTCCATTTAAACAACAGCAACGAAAAGAGTTGGGGAGAGGGAGTGAGGCAAATCTTGAGAGATCTTTGAATACTGAGAACAAACTGAGGGCTGAAGAGGGAGGGGGGAAGGAGAAGCGGGGTGATGGTCATGGAGGAGGGCACTTGTGGGGAAGAGCACTGGGTGTTATATGGAAACCTACTTGGTAATAAACTATTAATAAAAAATAAAAATTAAAAAAATGCTCTATAACAACTTAAAAAAAAAACAGCAAGGAAAACGAGCACAAAATTCTTTAGATTCTCCAGGTGAAATCTCTTTCTGTTCTCCACAGTTTTTTTCCCTCTGCAAACCTCACCGCTGAAGTACGTTCTCATTTTCTAACTTTCTCCTTCCCCTAATTTCAGTATGGGATGTTTTTAATCCTCACATTTTTCTAGCCAGGCTTTCAAGGAGTTTTCATTTGTTTGTTTTCTTAAAGAGACATTCTTCTCAGAAAACGCATTATTTGTGATTATTAAATTACTGCCTCTGGCCAACCACAGGGGAGAGTGGGGACAGGCAAACTTGGCTGGTGAGCCCATGGAGGCTGTGGGGATAGCACTGTTATCAGCAGAGGCCAAATCCCATCAGTGAAATGGTGCACTTGGCTGTGGTTAAGGTGGGCACCGTGGGGGAGGGGGGGTGTAGCTGGGGGTGAACGAGGGGGGGGGGAGGCGTGCAAGGGAGAAGTCATACTCAAGATAATCCAGACTTCTTAGTTCATGATCAATCGTCCCCAGGTGTCAACCATACTGGGCTAACCCAGCAGCTTTCCAATCTCCTCTCACATTTCTCATCGTCTTAGCAGCTCACACCCATAGGTACGCCCTGGTCTCTGAGAAGTTCTAGAAGGCAACTCTCATTTGACGGTCTCCATCTGCAGGTGTAGTATGCCACTTTGTTGACAGGGATATCCTCTCTGTAGCCAGCTTGCCTCCCACACAGCTGTAAGGCTGGGCGTGTTGGAGGACCTGGGATGAGGAGAGGTCATGGCCCCTGACCACCACAGTTGGGGAGAAACAACAGAAACGAAGCATTTGGAGACAGAACAAGCACTACATCCCTACCTACACTCTGACATCCCATAAGCTACTGGACGAACGCTCATTCACCCTTCAGGGAAATCTCACCCTAATCCTCCTCCTCTGTAACATGATAAGGCAAGATCTTTCCTCCTGTAACTTTAGGTCTTCGGTTCTTGATAGTGAGGACTTTTGTTTGTCTCATATTGAAAAGAAAAACAAAGAGTCATATAAAAAAGAGAAAAGAAGGCAAACAACGGGAGAGTTCTCTCTGAGCTGCATTCCCCACGGTACCTTCCATGATGGGGTGCTAATTACAGAGAGAAAAGAGCCTGTGTCTGATTCTAAGCGGGTCCTAATTATAGCTTTGTATCTTATTTCCATCAAAAACACGGATTCATAATTCAGAAACACACGCACACATACACTCAAAGAACTTAGTAGCTTTGAAGCAAGTACTGATGCACAAATAGACAGCCCTAAACTCTGGCCTCATGCATGCAAAGATATGCCCCTCATCAATGGTCAGGTACCATACTGCATGCACACAAATGTATCTTTCTACTATAAAGGTCCCCACTGGGATCTTCAGGGAAGGAGGGCTGCTGGGTTTGTTATACCTCTTAGCACCTTCTTCCAGTCATGGGCTCAGCGGCTCAACTCTGGACAAGATAGACCGTGCAGTCATTTTTTGCTAGGCATTTGGATTTTATGAGATGCACATTTCTCTGTGCCAACGGTAAATTGGGTTTTTAGGCTCTCACCGATGGCAAGCACCTCCATTACCCCTCAGGAATGCAGAATGGATGGGACGCAGTGGCTGGGAACAGGCTCTCTCCGTGGAAGCTCACAGGATCCGGTGGTGAGAGTCTAAGGTGACCAGCTGAGCCTGGAACCATTGTTCTGCTTCGGGTGGTTGGAAACTCGTGCAATGATACTTCCCTGCCACGTTATCCAAATACAACTGAGGCTTCAGCTCTGCCGTATCCAGGAGGGACCTCAGATGCAGAAACTCTCCACAGTCTATTTCATGTGGAGGGCCCTCAGGACAGGCTGGGAGCCTTCATGGAACGGTCCCTGTGTCTCCTGGGCAGCCCAGACCAGTGGGACAGGATTTCCCAGGATCTTCCGCAACACACAATCTTGAGACAAGGGATCCCTACCTCAATATTATTAAGGGCTCAAATCCTTTTCCTTCAAATCCTGCCTTTTTCTTGACTTACACAACCTGGATAATTGCTTCATTTCACCATTTTTAAAATTCATGTCAGTAGATCACAAAATTCTCACTGAATCATAAAGCACAGCAAAGAGGCACTCTTGAGGGAAAGACATTTAGATTATTCTAGAAGCCTTGGACTCTGGAAGGGCAATGTTGTTTCCAGCTATGTTAGCCAGATGATGACTCTGGAAGGCTGCAGTCTTGGCTAAGAAAAATCATAAACAAAGCCCCCTGACCATAGAAAACTAGGTCAGACATAGAAATTTCCTCTTAGGCACACCTAGGTGTGCATGTGTTTAGTTCTGTGCTGTTTGACATGTCCACCACTGCAGTGCAACAGAACCAAGCACTATAGGGTATTTTTGTGCATGTACTTCTCCCTGCTCATGGGTCCCAAGGCCGGACATTAAAATGATGGTTGTTCAGACATTAAAAATGAGGAATGAACAGAGAGGCAGTGATTCATTCCCATTAAAGCAAAACTGCAGATTCATGAAAAAAATTATATATATGAAAAGTAAATAAGTAAATTTAAAAAATGAAAACCCAGAAGTATCTAGAATATTCTGGAGAAAATTACAGAGATGAAGCACAATCACCTGTCTGCAGTGCCCACAGGAGCTGGGACTAAGATGAATACGTAGGCAGTACTCCACCAAGATGCACTGCTTTCTGATGGACGTGAGAACGGGGGTTACTGTCCTGTGGCCCATTGCCTGCACCACCCAGGAGTCTCTTCTTGCCCCCAAGCTACCCTGTCCAGGGCCGAGAGGGATCCCTTACATGAGGCAGACTATAAAATGGCCCCACGTATACCTGGAGAGATTTGTCTCTATGGCGCAAGGCATTACTCCTGCTGATGTTTAAATCCTTCTGCCTTTGTAAGCCCTCTGCCTTCCTCAGGTCCTGCCTTGAGTTTCCAGCTCAAAAAGGGAGACTGAGGCATAGGGAGCGTTTTGTGTAGAGGAAGAGATGGGACAACAGATAAGAGTATATCTATGATTTGGTCACCTGCTAGCTCCTGACCACATTCTATAAGGCATTAGTATAAGCAGTTCACAAGTAAGGAAACTAAGGCTTAGAGGCGCTCAGAAATTCTCCAAAGTCATACACTTGTACGTGACAAGTCTAGAATTAAATACAGGGCTGTCTGACCTCGGAGTTCTGTTTACCTGTGGACTACAGAATATGCTCAAGGGAGCATATTCTCAGTAAGTGATTTACAACAACAAAAACAACAACAACCCCAGTGCAGAGCTATACTCCTAGTATAGAGGGTAATGATTTTCAGCTGTGGTGCAGTAAGTCAGCTGGCGTGTCTAAGTCAGCTGCGAGGCCCACAGAGTAAGCGGGCAGTACTAACACAGTAATCCTGGTAATAGTTAATAGTGAGTGCCCACTGACAAGCCAAGTACTGTGCTGAGTACTCTGATGAATGGTCCTACTTGAACCCCACAACCTCCTTGTAAGAGGGGTATCATGACCAGGTTTTATAGACTCTTCAACCTATGTTTTCTCTCATACTTCATAATTTTGATGATGCATCTTACAATTTAAATTGATAATTTTTCTTTCTAGTTAAAAAGCATCAGAAAAGAGGGGCAAACAAAGAACAAACATAATGAATAGTTATAAAAATGGTAGATACGAATTGAATTATAGCAATCATCTGAATATACAAAGTTAAAGGACTGAATTGTTGGAGTAGATTTGAAAACAACAAACGAGACCCAATTACATGTTATCAATGAGAAATCTACGTTATTTTATTTTTTTAATGTTTATTTTTGAGAGAGAAAGAAAGGGAGAGAGTGTGAGCAGGGGCAGGGGAGGGGCAGAGAGAGTGGGAGACACAGAATTTGAAGCAGGCTCCATGGTCTGTGCTGTTGGCACAGAGCCCAAAGCAGGGCTTGAACTCATGAACCATGAGTTCATGACCTGAGCTGAATTCAGACAGACACTTAACTGACTGAGCCACCCAGGCGCCCCGAAACCCACTTTAAATATAAAAATTCAGATAGATTAAAAAGGATGGGGAAAGAACTACCTCGTACTAATACCAGTCAAAAGAAAGCAGTTCAGACAGAGCAGACTTCACAATGTGGGAAATTATCAGGAATAAAGAGACATATTATATAATGATAAAGGGGTCAATTCTTCAAAATGACCTAAAATCCATACAGCCACATATGTATGTACCTAAAAACACAGTGTGAAAATAGAGGCAAAAACTAAGAGAATGCAAAACCACAATGGGCTATACATCACATCCACTTGGATCAGTAATCAAAAGTCCAGACAATGACATGTGCTGGTGAGGATGTGAAGAATCTGGCAGGTCTTTCAAAAAGTGCAACATAGGGGAGCCTGGGTGGCTCAGTTGGTTGAGCGTCCAACTTCAGCTCGGGTCACGATCTCACAGTTTATGACTTCAAGCCCCGTGTCAGGTTCTATGCTGACAGCTCAGAGCCTGGAGCCTGCTTTAGATTCTGTGTCTCTCCCTCTTTCTGCCCCTCTCATGATCATGTTCTCTCTCTGTCTCTCAATGATAAATAAAAAATAAAATTTTTTTTTTAAAAAGTGCAACATAGTTGCTATTTGGCAGAGCACTGACACTTCTAGGTATACAGCTAAGAGAAAATGAAAGCATCTGTCCAAAGACTTGTTCTGCAACATTTATAGCAGCAGGTGGATAACCCAATGGTCCAGTAACTGAGGAATGATATACAAAATGTGCTACATAAGCCTCAGAGAGGAGGGAAGTACTGATGCATGTTACAGCATGGATGGACCTTGAACACATGCTGGAAGAAGCCAGTCACAAAAAAACCCCCACGTGCTGTATGGTTCCATTTCTATGAAATGTCCAGAGGAGGCCAATCTAAAGAGAAGGAAAGCAGAAGAGGGGCTGCCTATGGCTGTGGGGGAGGGGTGGGAGGCTGAGGGAGTGACGGTTAAAAGGAACAAAGCTTCCTTTTGGGGTGATGGAAAGGTTCTCACGCCGACCAGGGCAATGGTTGACAGCTGCGTGAAGACACAAAACACATTCGAGCTGTATACTTCCGGTGGGTGGATGGTAGGGTAAGTGCATTACACTTCAGTAAAACTGCTAAGAAGAAGGATGTCCATAACTGTAAGGAGAAATGGACAAAAGGTCCCCTGGAAGGAGAAATCTCCAATGGACAGATGGATCAGGCAGGCAGCCAAGCAGCAAGGATGTGGGTGGGCCAACGGCCAGTGCCCAATGTAACACACAGACTCCTCTCACAGCAGTGGGAGGTACATGTTTAACAACAGCTCTCGAGATGAACAAACCCTGAACTGTAGCATTTGCTGAGCTCCATGGCTGGTTCCCAACCATCAGCAACCGTCACCAGCCCCAGAACTGGGGAGAGGTGCATACAGTCCAATTTCCCTTCTGTATGCTGCTGCTGGCTCGTACGGGATCACTAACCAGACCACTCTGCTTGCAAGGATTTTGTGAGCTTATTGTTAAATGCGGGTAGTTTGAAATTGGTCACAAGGGTAATATTTGTATCACGGAAATCAGCGACAAATTAGGTGTTTCTGTTTAGAGCCAGTTTATCAACACATACATCAAAAAACAAAACAAAACAAAACTTCAACTCATGATTTTGCTTGTGTCACCACGAGATGAATAACCTTGGATAAGTCACACAACCTCTCTGTTTCAGTTTATTTATCTATAAAAAAATGGAACTAAAGTAGCTGATCTCCAAGTTTTCTTCCACTTCTGAAATTCTGTTAAATCACAGGCCTGTCTTCCACAGCCCCTACATATAATACAATCCAAGATCGTGTCAGTGTGCACTGACATTACCTCTCATGGTTCATCTATGGCCCCTCAGGATGGGGACCCGGGCTTCCCCTCCAGCCTTGTGGCTCACCAGGCCTCCCTCTGTGCTCTGAGATACAGACATGAAGAAATTCTTTAGACCCACAGCCCATTTGGCATTGCCCCCCAGCCCAAGCCTTCACACAGCCTGTCCCCACCCCCTGGCTCACTCTCCCATGTCCTTCTACTCTGGCCATTGGGCCTCTGTGGGAGAGGTCACTTCTCGAAGAAAGCTTCTTTGATTTTCTCCAACTAGCTGAGATACCTCTGTGATGTGGTTCCCTAGTACCCTAACCGTTCCTTATCACCATTCTTATGAGTTTTTATGGTTATTGCTTGTATTGCTGTCTGGCATCCCCACCCAAACTTAAGTGCCAAGAGGGCAGCAAATGTGTGTCCTTTCCTTTTTGTCACACCTTGAAGTCCTACACCTGACAATACCAAGGGGACTAGACAACGCTGACCGAATAACTGAGCACCTGCTTAAGCATAGTGCTCTCTACACCACAGAGACTTTTTTTTGGTTGTGTCTCAAGAAAAGGTACAAACCCAAACAGAAATCCCCTTTGGATTGAATGCTTTTACATTAGCAGATTTCCAACAAGAGAACACATTTCATCAAACAGATGCCTGTCTTCTGAGAGGGCTTTGGACCCATGGGTGTGAGATTCCAGTCCTAACGGGTCCACAACTGTCTAAGCAAACAGCCCAATTCTTCAGCCAGTATTTGCCTATTTGGTGGGTTTCAGCCCCTCAAGGGATAAACGTTTAGCTTGGCAACATCAGAGCCTTGAAAAACTATTCATTTTGCTGAAGAGGGAGGACTGTGGAGACATTAGGGAGGGGAGTCCCCATATGGTGACTTGATATTCAGAGGCAGCTTATGGGACCACCTGCTGATGACATCTCATGTTCCAAAAGATCATGGGAATCAGAGGCCACATCTCTGAACCCTTCCAAGGGACACCAGGCACTCTTGCTACTTTGGATCAGTTACCTCCAGAGACTCCTTGGAATCATTTGGAGGAATGATTTTCAGAGTTTCATTTTCAGATTCTGTTCAAGGCATTCCCAGACCAACAATCTTATGTCGGGCCGCCAAGTTCAGTCTGCCTCAGGCAAGGATTATCACTCCGTTGAGTGAGCCAGTAAACAAGATTTGCATCTGGAGGCTGGAGATTGCCATTTCCTGGTCAAAATAACTTTTGGTGACTGTCTTGCTGAGCTAGACGTGAGTGGCCAAGGCACACAAAAGATCAAAACTGTATTCAGTGTTAGTTCTCCATCCCCCAAGATTGCTGAGGCAAAGTCGGGGCGCTTCTTTGATATGCATTCGACTCTGTAGCCTGCCTAGGTCAGCTTGCCTTGTTTTCCCCCCCTGAAGACTATATAAAGAACAGTTCTTTGAATAAACGCTCTTTCGCATGATTGGAGAACCGTGTGTTCTGTCTTTACTCTCTGCGTCTCCCTCTCCTGCCCCCTTTTTTCTCTCCCTCCCTCAGGAGAAGGACCCACTATGATTCTCCGCCCTGCCACCGGTGGGGGCTGACGGACGAAACAGGTACCACCCGATTGCCAGGGTTACGACAATTGACAATTGGCGCCTCAACGCGGGGCTCAGTAAAGTAACGCGACACTGAGGTCGGGTTACGACAATCTTATGGTCACAGAGCTAGATCATCCAATCCCGCCTACAGGCAGGGTACAGAAGTCCAGAAAGGAAAATGTGCCTAAGGTCACACGGCTGAGGCAGAGTCCTATTAGACTTTGGAGCCCTGATTCACAGCCCTATTCTTTCTACTGCAGTACTTCATCAACCAGACACTGAAGAATAGAAAGACCTATGGAAGGGACACAGTGCAAAGAAAAGAGCCCAGGGGAATGTTGGTCAGCAAGACGTCCATTAGAAAATACACCCTGAGGGAGTACCTAGGTGGCTCAGTCAGTTGAGTATCTGACTCTTGATTTCCGTGTAGGCCATGATCCCAGGGTGGTGAGATGGAGCCCTGCGTCAGACTCTGTACTGAGCGTGGAGCCTGCTTAAGATTCTCTCTCTCCCTCTGCCCCTCTCTCAGCTTGTGCACTTTCTTAAAAAAAAAAAAATCCTGGGGCCAAATATGTTTAGAAAATTCTCCCACCTTCCCAGAGGGGTTTTCTCCTTATGTTTGAATGGGTTGGCCAAGACACCAAAGGCCATGGGGGGAAACCGTTAAGTTCAGCATAACTGGAGAAGCTGTCTCTATATCTTCCAACCAAGAAACAGTTACAATATGATGTGAGAAATATATAACGTAGCATATGCAGTGTGAACAGAAGGAGGACTCACCGTGCTGGAAAGTGCTGGCGGCAGGGGGGTGGGGCAGGGGTGGAGATGAGCTGAGACAGAATCTCAAAGGATGTGAGTTAGGAAAAATAAAAAGTGAAAAAGAAGGTATAGTACTCCAGGAGAAGGCAAAGGGAGGAAGGTGTCCTGGGACTGGTAATGTTCGGGTTCTAGGCGCTACATGAACAGGGTGTGGCTGTGTTTATAAGGACACCTGTTAGGCTCAGAAAGATACTCGAGGAGGAACTTGGTGGGAGACACACTTGAAAAGCTGGGGGGTGGGGATGGGGTAGCAAGAGAATGTACATAAATCCCAGAGACGAAGCTAGTTAAAAGTGTCAGCTTGGGGATGGCATTGGGGAAGAGGTAGAAGACATCATCCTGATTGAACAGAGTGTGATTGCAGACTTCTGAGCAAGAAAGCGCATCAACTCCTTGTTTCATCATAATTAATCTGCAAGGAATTAATCAGCCTGTTCCCATATGACCAAAGAAAGAAGCAAAGTCAATGAAGGGTGACCACTGTGGCCTCAATGTGCTGAGGTAAGTTGTCCCCTCATCCCCTGCCCGAATCATTCTGGACTCAGCCAGGGCCCATGAGATGACAGGACCAACTCAGATGTTCACACACACTCTGCCTACCACAGGGTGGAGCCACCCATTGTTTGCTAAATCAATTCCCATTTTTAGTAGTTCAATCATTAGCCAAAAGCGTTGAAGAAACAAAATCATAGGACTAAACCTAGGAGGGTTCAGGTTCTTACCAGCTACACTGCAGTAACACATGTTCCAAGACCTCTACTTTCTAGGGCACATTTTAGAGTCCTAAAATGACAGTGAATATACAGATATTGGATCTCTACTCCTACGGCAGTTCCTACCTCCTCAGATTAGTCTTTGCTTAGAAGCTCTAATGTGACAAGGTGGTTTTCCTCCATTTGCCAGCCGGCACAATACACTCGGGGTGAAATTCTCAAGATGGACAAAATGAATCTTACCCGCTGTTCACTCCACCACGTGTAAAATGGAACAATACCACGCGGAGAATCGTAGCTAACATTTAACAAGTGTTTACTTTGTCCTGGACATAATCGTAATTATTTCGATATGCATTTGCTTCTCACAAGATCCCTCGGAGGAAGGGGACATCCCCACTTTACAGATGAAGAAACTGAGGTTTAGGAAGGTCCTTGCCCCAAATCAAATACCAAATGAGCAGTGGAGACAGAGTGTGAGCCCAGAAGTCCTTAATCACCATATCAGGTTCTCAGCTCTACGGTTAGGTGTCATGAGAGACACAAAAATAGATGACAAAGTCCCTGATAAATTTTTTTTTAACACATACTATTAGCTGACACTGAAACACATTTAATCAGGAATTTCCCTCTGTTCTAAGCTTCCTGTTTGCTCTGAATGTCCAATGTCAATGAGAGTCAGAATCCTACTTCTGATCAGATCAGCAATAATGTGGCTTCCTCAGAGGACTGTAAAGTTGGCTTTTCAGCCCAAGCAGCTCAATCTCCTCTCATTCTCCTTCCCCTTTCTCATGTCTAGGCAACTTCACCCCACACTGTGATGGGCAGGCAACACCAAACAGTTTGGGGTAAAGATGATCTCACATTTAAAGAAACCTGGACCCACAAAAAAGCACCTACTCCTGAAATCTGAAATACTCTTGATATTTAGTGTTCCTTCACCAGGAGGGCAAAAGAATGGTTCTCATGACCAAAATGCACATTTCTAAAATTAGCGTGTTTGGGGAAGCAGGTCACGTGGGAGCATGTGGTGCAGGTGAGGGGGTGGGGACGATGGGTGGGTGCAAATGGAGCCCAGCAGAAAGGCTGCGGCGCCAGAGACAGACCTTGCAGCTTCCCAGGGCCAGCACATCTGTTCAGCCCAGTGGTCACTGCCAGGTGCATTTATCAGGAGTTGCCCCTCCTGGCCCAGGGCCTCTGAGGGCTCACAGTATTGGAGTATCACCAAAGAGAGGCCCCCTTTTCTGAAACAGTGCCTGGCTCTGCCCTAGGTGGGCCCTTTTACTTGCACTGGGGACACGGCATCACATGCCCACCACGCTGCTCTCCTCGAACAGGGGCACTACTACACCGTCATCGCTGCCGAGTGATGTCTGCAAGGCTTCCAGGGCCCCAAACAACTTCCGGAGCCCTTTCTGGGTGCATCTGCTGATTAAAATCTTTCAATTTATGCTGAGACTGCAGGTCTGGCCATCTTATTTTATTTATCATTAGTAGCTTCATTTCAGAGATGAGGAAACTGAGGCCCAGGGCGACACCAATTAGTAAGTGGCAGTGCTAGGGCTTGAACCTGGGACTTCAGTATTAGTTTGCTAGGGCTGTCGTAACAAAGTATCACAGATTGAATGACTTAATGGAAATTTATTTTCTGAGGCTACAAATCCCGCACTAAGGTGCTGGCAGGATTTCTTCTGAAGGCTCTCTCTTTGGCTTATAAATGCATCTTTTCCTGGTATTTTTACATGGACCCTCTCGGTGCATTTCTGTGTCCCAATTTCCTCTTCTTATAATGACACTAGTCATATCAGATTAAGGGCCACCCATGTGACCCCATTTTACCTTTTACCTCTTTCAAGGTCCTCCCTCCAAATAACCAGCTGTGTTCTAAGGTCTGGGGGCCTGGGGCTTTGACATATGAATTTGGAGGGGACACAACTCAGTATAAAACATCCTCTGACTCTGTAACTTATTTACCTAACAAATATTTCTGGAGCCTCCAAGGTGCCAAGGATTGTACTTCCGTAAATGCCTTCTCACGTGATTCTCAAAACCAGGCCTGGCGGTTGCATAGGAGAATGAGAATCATTTCAAGCCGCTTGAGGATCCTGCCCAGGAAAACCCTACAAAGGTGAGTCAGAGCCGGGACGCGGCCGCAGTTCTCAGAGTCCAGACTCAGCGCTGTCTCCAACATACAAGTGTTGCCCACATGAGATCACAGCTGGCCTGTCAAGGAGACAGGACATTGGCAGCAGTGGGGTGGGACTTTGGAAAGATCACAAATCCCATGGACAATGGCAGTGTCTACTGCAGAGGGCTGCTATGAGGACTGAATGAGTTAACAGGCGTGACGCATGCAGAATCCTCTGGTTTGTAACAAAGGCTAAAGAAAGGTCTTGCTATTCATGGTGGCTGCTGCTGTGGTGGTGGGCTGTGGCTGTTGTTGTTGTTGTTGTTGTTATTGACTTCTGGATAAAGAGAGTAGCTTGCAGAGCCACAACTACTTTTCTCTCCTTCCTGAAATTACACACCAAGGCCTAAGTACACCAAGATGGGGAGAAGAAGAAACAACAGCAACACAATTTTGGAGGCTGCCAAGCAAAGGGATGAGTGGTGAATAACTCAGTAGACTTGAGAAAAGAGCTGAATCCAGAACCCACAAGGGGGAAAGTCAAGAAGAGTTACATTGGCACCACAGAATCTCCCATCCTCTGTCCCACCCAAAGCTCAGGAATTTGCAGTAACAGTTACTTCTGGAGATGAAGGCGGAAAGAGAGAAAATACAAATAGTTGGCTGAAAAGCAACCGCAAACCCAGATTCTCTTCTTCACTCTGCATTGCCCCTTCCCCCCAGGGGTTTATTCTCTGAAGAAGAGAAACAGGGTCTCTGGACCCAGGGTGGGATGGGGGCTGAGGGCAGGCACCAGGACACAGAACTGGAAATGAGGAGTTCTGTGGACAATGTATCCTGGGAGCGGGGCCCTCCAGGTCTCCCTCCTCCTGTGGCTCCCACAGTGGGGCCCCACGTGGCTGCCTAGCCCTCTCTCCTCAGGCAGGATGCTGGAAGAGTCTCCCCAGGGCAATCTGAACATTCAAAGAGGAAAGTTCTAAAAATACTGACAATCAGGGGCTCTCCAACCACGTAGCCAGCCCGATCCATTTACGATCAAGCCCGAGTTGACTAATCCAATACCCAAATGACAGTTCTGGAAAGAGAAAACAGAAGGAATCATTAAAGAAATATTTTCCAGAGCTGAAGAACATGATTTTCTAAATTGTAAAAATCTACCTGGAGCCCAGTGCAATGGATGAAAAATGGCCTATGCCACATCATTAAGTAATCGCCCAGCTTCCAGGAAAAAAAGAAATCAATCCTTATAAAAGGATCAAGAATCAAGATAGCTGGGGACTTCTGAAGGAAGTAAGAAGGCAATGGGACAATACCTCCAAATTTGGAGTGAAAATGGATTTCAATCTAAAGTTCTATACACAGCCAAAGTCTTTAGCAGGTTTGACAGTAGAGAAAGATGGTTTTATATATAAAAGAAAGGTCCTGAAAATTTATATCCCATCCTTTTCCTCAAAAACCTGTTAGGGCTGCTTCACATCGAGGGAATATATGGAGAAAGGGGAGATGTGGGATACAAGATCAGAGATTCACAGGGGACAGAGGCCAGACGAAGCCTAGTGGTGGAGGAGGGAGAGCCCAGGATGGTAGCCGGACAGCAGGTGTGGGGGTGATGTTCAGACTGGAATGGTCTGGAAGGCTCTGGGAGAGTCACTCAGGAACATGTGTATGTTCAGAATATGTACAGAACACCCATTGCACGGAATTGTCCTTCAGGGAGATGTGGACAATTTGTAGAGTTTGTATTGAACTAATAACCATGTAGAAGGCAAGGAGATAATGAATATCTCCAGGGAGAACAAAGAAAGAAAATGTATAGGAAAAGTGATGATTGCTTACCATGGGGCTTAGTTCCAAACAGCCTTTCACAGTCATAATAACGTATAAGACGTATATTCATTAAACCAGGATTGCAGTAGACTCTAAGGGAGGAAGGAGGGTCGGGACCGGAGTGCAGGTGCGGTGGGCCAGTGTGCGGGTAGGGCGTGGGTCAGAGGACCAAGCTCTTACTTCCACAGTGGAAAGTCACTTACAGAACGCCTAAAATAAAGTTTGACAAAAGTAACAATAAAGCATGTTATTTAGAAATACTGAGGTTCATACCAAAGGCAGCAGCCAGAAAGACTGAAAATGGGTCTCTGTAGAAGAGGTAACTGGGTGGGAGGGGAGGGAGGGTGGGAAATGCCTTTTTATTTGTTTAGGCACCTTGTAGAACAGTCTGAATCTTTATCTATATGTGTATCTCTCATTAAAATAACATCGGAGCTTTATAGTGTCTCACTGTGTAAAGGTTGGGGAGTTACTGCCCAGCTCTGGTTTCGAGTTCTGCATCTAGAAAACAGAATTGGATTAGATCGTCTCTGGGCCCTCCTTGATTTAGCATTTGAGATTCCTGCCACCCTCTTATTACACGCTCAGCCCTGACATCCTTAGAAGGGTTTTAGCACAATATCATTTTCTAGAATGGCTGAGGAAAGGCTGACAGTAAGGGACAATGCTCTGTGGGGAAAAAGACCCCCAAATGTCCCAGGTGATTTTCTGAGGACAGGTTATGGAAGCCTGGGAAGGAAGAAGAAGAAATCCTTCTCATCCCTCCTCATCCTCTGCTTTTATTAGTGTGAGAGAAATCAAGAATGTAGTGAAAGAAGATAGGACTCTAAATATTAGGACTTCCATTTGTTAGCACAGGCTTTAACTGGAGACCTTCACCAAGTCAAGAAATGTCTAATTGTGCCAACAGCAGGAGGGGATTCTGAGGATCAAGAACTAGGCACACAGGCTCCCCACTGGACGAGCAGGAAAACAAGGCTGCGGTTTACATCATGACTCAGTGTGCATTTTCCAGGGGGCTCTGGCTCATAAGCATTGCTAGGGACCTCACTATGTCTCCAGCTCTGTCGAGGGGAACCTTCCCCCCAGCCTCCCCCTGTTGGCTTTGTCCCCCGGTCCTGCTGAGAACAAGGCATTTAAGATTCCAGTTTATTAGGTACTCTGAGGTTTTGTCTAAATCATTGCTTCATGCTCTTCACTCTTATTTGACTTCTTACGAATATGATCATCAACAAGGAAAGGCTTTTCTAAGCATGTCTTGAGTACAGAGTGATCTAGAGTGAGCCAAAGCAGAGACACCCTTCTCTCTCCTCCTGCTGCCCCACTGCCCCCACTTCTGGCACCAGGCACGCAAGAGGCCCCCAGAGCAGGATAGCTCTTGGGGAACAATGGTGATGATGGTTCATTACAGACGGAAAGTTCTGAAGAATTAAGGGAGGAGGAGAGCGTTCAAAGCCATAGCCCCCGATGCTAGATAGAGACCAAATTTTAGTTTTCACAGTGAGATGTTATTCATCAACGAGACTTCCCATGAATAAAATGCCTTGTCATTTCCCACTTGCTTTCACCTGGACCTGCTCAGTCTGACTTCCAGGGCTGGCGCTCTGCTCCTGCAGGAGGGAGACAATGCAGGCTTTGTCTGAGCTCCAGGTCAATGCGAGGTTCGGCAACTTGCTCAAGAAGAGTTCTCGAAGGATTCTCTAGAAGCTGTCGGGGTGGCTGCAAGCCTGGTGAAGGGAAAACTGACTGCATCCCTCTCTCTGCTGCTTAAATTTTTATTTTTCCTATGACTACTACTTTCATAATTAAAAAAAAAAAAGAATCAAATCCTAAAAGAAGGAAAAAGGGATTCATTCTTCTAATAAGATTCCAGGAACCCCTTTTGGAGCCTGGGCTGGATAAAAGATCTCCAATGTTCTTTTGATATATTTTAATAAAAATCAAGATATGATAGCTAAGCTTTATTGAGGACCTACTGTGTGGCAGGCAGTATTCAAAATTACTTAAGTCTATTAAATCACA
This sequence comes from Suricata suricatta, assembly GCF_006229205.1. Lineage (NCBI taxonomy): Eukaryota > Metazoa > Chordata > Mammalia > Carnivora > Herpestidae > Suricata > Suricata suricatta. Next base: position 92,880,350 of record NC_043703.1, on the reverse strand, counting down.
AAATCTCTACAACCTCACGAGATAGGTATATGTACAACTATCATCCCCACTTTAGAAGTGAGGACACAGTTAAGACACTTGGCCAGTGTGACAGTGGCCACGTTCTCTACCGCCCTCCACCACAAAGGTCCTGGCTTCCGAACTCTAAGGACACGAAGATACAGTCTTGAATGCCAAGCCTTCATTTCTCTTCCCGGGGCCCCCAGCTGTCCTCTCCACCTGGGGTGGATCACACTGTCTGTCTGTCTGTCTGTCTGTCTCTCTCTCTCATGTTGCACAGAGAGGGGTATGCTGAGAGTCCACTGCTCCCAACAGGGCTGCTCAGAGGAAAATGGACAAACACTGAGCCTGATATAGAGAAAGAGAAAGTTCTCTGAACCTACTCTTTCTTTTTTATAAGGCAGATTTTTTAAAAGTTTTTAAAAAAGTGTTTATTTATTTTTGAGAGAGATAGAGAGGCACTAGGAGCAGGAGAGGGGCAGAGAGAGAGGGAGACACAGAATCCAAAGCAGATTCCAGGCTCTGAGCTGTCAGCAGAGAGCCCAATGCAGGACTAGAACTTGTGAACCGTGAGATCATGACCCAAGCAGAAGTCTGACTCTTAACTGACTGAGCCACCAGGTCGCCGCTGAACCCACTCTTAAAGAAGGTCCCCCCTTCAAAACCTCTACCTTTCATGGTGTATGTGTGTAAAGGAGGGGAAGAGATTCTTTCTAAGCCATAGTTGGGAAGAGTGGCCTCACAGTGAGCCACACAGAGGAGCCCCAGGCACCCTGCCCTGTGCTGCCTGGTGCTGGAACCGGGCTCAAAGACAGAAGAAAGGGGGCTATGGGCTCTCTGTCATTAAGTGTGAGCCACCAGCCAGAGGAATGACTTTTTTCCTTAGTTCTTGAACACTGGCCAATTAGCTGCTAATTAGTGAGTGTATACATTCCAGCAGGAAGGCCAGAAAATTCAGTCTCAACTCCAGCCATCAGCTTCCTGCCCCAAAACCCAGCCTTGCCAATCTCCCAAGGGAGCCCTTGCATCACACAAAATCGGGTCTCCCCCTGGGCTTCACAACAGCAAGACACTCACAGCCTTCTTTTACAGGCTGCATGCAGACCGACAGCCCCTTAGCACAAAGCATCATGGGAGACAGAGATCATATCATCCTCACTAACCCATAAAACGAGAGATATGAAGGAACTGAGGGGCTATTAGGGCCACGGAGTGAGGAATGCTTCCAACACAGACTTTTAATCAATACGTGCCTATGAGGTAGCAGCCCACTGGACTGGAAGGCTCTAGAACATTACAGACTCTATAGAGGTACAAATATTTAATGAACACCAACTATAAGCAGGCTACTGTTCTAGGCCAGCCAGGCAAGCACTCTTGTGTGGCGTTCTCCATCATGGAACAGGCATCTTAAGTAAAAATAGAAGCCCTGTAAAGAGAATCTTCTAGATGCCTGGTACAGAGACCTGATGTGGCTCAGGGGAGGATGACTGGGAGGACAGCCTGGTGGTTCGGGAGTGCCTCCCACAGGGGACTCGGCATAGTTCCAAAGGCACAACAGAATTTCTCTTGATCTGTGGTCCCCCAAGTCACCTGAGGAACACTTTACAAAAAAACACAGATCCCCAAACCCCATATTCCAGACCTACCGAATCAAAAACTCTAGGACTGTTACCCTGGAGTTGCTATTCTTTTTTTTTTTTTTTAAAGATATTACAGTTACAGCAAATTTAAACATATAAACAGCAGGTAGGAACCTGGAGCCCCGGGTACCCATCCCCCAGCCTCAGCAATCATAAACCCAGGGCCATTCTTCTCTCACCGATACCCTCATCTGTTTCCGCTTCTCCGATATTATGGAATCCGCACACTTTTTAAACCAGGGACTCTGAGGCAGTCAGAACACGGATGCGGACTAGGAACACTCACTGGTCAAGACACAAGGGATTTCCAGGGACAGGTGTACAAAGGCTCAGAGAAATGAAAGAGAATGGTACTGGGCAGGGTGGGGGGGAAGGGGTGAAGAATGGCAAATAATTTGGAGCACCTAGAGGGTGGGGTATGCAGTTAGAGGGAACAATGATAAGGGTCACAAGAACGCTGGGGGCTACTGGGGCCCAGTTAGCACTTATGGTATCTTTGTGAGAAACACAATAAGGCATCTCTGGGTAGAGAAAACACCCTTTTCCTGGGCTGAAACGACCCACAGAAACAGAGCTGACTGGTGCTGCATGCCACTCAATGCCTGTGCCCTTCACTCCTAAGCCAGGCCCAGGCCACAGACCTGTGCACAGCAGGGCCAGGGCAGGAGGGAGTCTGAAGGCCCACAAAGGGGATTGCACTTTATCTTTAGGGGTTAAAGGATACTAAGAAGGGGAGCATGTGACATACGTGTGCTTTGAAAAAATGCTGGGCAGCAAACGGAGGACAGAGAGAGCCGGTGAGGGAGTCATATCAGTAAACTATTGCAAACTCACCTGGGAAGAAGGAAGAAGGCCCCCTAGGTCAAGGCTTGAGAGAGAGAGCTTTGGGAGAGAGATCTTGTTTGGGGCTCTGGGGATAACTGGGGACTGGATATAGTGACATAGAGTCGCTGGCACACAGGAGTCATTTGAAAGTATGTAAATGTTGAAATCGCTCAGGCAAAGTTTTTAGGGTAGGAGTAAGGAGGAATAAAGACCCTGGGAAAACCAGCATTGAAAGGATGGAGGTTGGAAAGGAGACAGAGCTGAGCCAGGGAATACAGAGATTGATGAGAAAGGGTCAGAAAGGTGAGAAGTACATGGGAGGTGGGGGCGAGGGGAAAGTAGGTGCATAAGAGCCACAGAGCAAGTGTTCACAGGTGTGATGAGAGGGGCTTGGAAAGGAGAAAAGTAGAAATGTAAGGGAAAATCAAGTTTTGGAATACCTGCATTGACAAGCCAAAGAGTTCGGACTTGGACTTGAAAAGGCAGAGAGTAACAGGTGTCATGGCATATAGCACGGGCTTGCTGATCAGTTAGACTTCCTAGGTCTTTCACTGACCAAGTAGGGCCTCGGGCAAGCTATTTAAGGGAAGTCTCTGAATCCCCGCTAGCAAATTGGACAGTTTATTCTACCCATGCCTAATTGGGATGGAATGGGGAGGACATCTCAAAGGACAGCAATTCTGCCTGCCACCGAGGGCACCTAACAGTGCACTGCCTCTCAGGATGGGTGAGCTCTTCGCACACCTAACTCACTCCTGTGCCTCGAACTGGCTTGTGAGCTGCTGGGCCGGGGGCTGGAGAGGAGAGATTAGGGTTAAACTAATTGAAGTCAATGGTCATTTGTTGACTATTTCCTATGGGTAAGATAAGAGTATGTAAAATAAGATGATTGGGAAGGAGAAAGAAAAGAAGAGAAGCGAAGCGAAGCGAAGATCCTTAAGGGCATTTGCAACTTGGTGAAGGATCCATAGCAAAGCCCAGCGCCTAATGCTAACACAAGGTGGACAGTGGGAGGCACAGCAACGAAAGGAAGTCTCAAATCCCATTCATTGCTAAATTGCAAATGCAAGTTTCTGGGGTGGAGAGAACTACTCTGGCTGGTGGGACCAGGCTTTGTGCAGGCGGGCAGTATTGTGTGCGGCCTCTGGGCTGGACAGAGGAGGGGAGAGGAGGAAATAAGCACTGAAGGTTGGGAATTGACAGGTAAGTTTGAGAAAAAGCTACAAAACTTGGCGAGACCCCAACCAGGAGCCACGGGGAGTGAGGAGAGAAAGATGTACTGGGCTCCAGCAGACACAAGCTAAGCTGATCCCCAGTGAGTCACAGGCTGGTGTAACCCCTGCCCCAAGCATGGTGGAAACTGTGACTTACCTCTAACGAGAAGGAGGTGGAAAAGATGATATGCTGTCACTATGTGATTATGTGGCATTATAGGACAAAGGGCGTTTGCAGATAGAATAAAGGTCCCTAATCATTTGAGTGAAACAAAAGGGAGATTATCCTGGGCAGACCTGATCTAATCAAGTGGTCCTTTTAAAAGAGGGTCCAAGCCTTCCCTGAAGTTAGAGACTCAACGCAAGAAAGGCTTTCTCCGCTGCTGGTCTTAAAGAAGCCAGCCACGTGCTTCAAAGAAATGAATTCTGCCTACCAGCACGTGAGCTCGGAAGAGGGCCCCAGACTCAGACAAGCATGCAGCCTGGTCTGGCACCCTGATCACAGTAGAGAGACCCCGGGCAGAGAGCTGGGGCACATGACGCCTGAACTCCTGATCCACGGAAACTAGGAGATAAGAAATGAGTATTGTTTTAAGCCCCTGAGGCTGTAGTATTTTGAAGAAATGAGTGTTGTTTTAAGCCCCTGAGGCTGTAGTATTTTGTTACGAAGCAATAGGAAATAAACACGTGGGTGTAAGATGTGGGGGGCCATGACCAGGGGCTAAAAAGCATGGGCTTTATTATGTAGGCCATGAGGAGGTCCTGACTAGTTGTTTATTTGTTTTTTTTTTTAATTTATTTTTAAGGCAGAGAGGGTCCTGACTAGTTTTGAGCAGAGAGATGCATACTTTAGGAAACTAAGAGTCTTCAGTGTAAAGGAAGTCGGGGGAGGGGTGGTTGGTCAGAATCCCTTGAAGAAAATTTAGTCAGAGCACTGCTCCCAGGAGAGGGTCAGAAAAGTTTTGGTGACTAAGTTCTGAGTTGAACCCAGCCAGCTATTCTTCTAGCCAATCAAAAAAAAAAAAAAAAAAAAAAGGTGGAGGGAGCAATGAAAATTGACAGTCATTGAGAAAACCTTAAAGAACTTTAGTGGCCTTGTTGCTAATTATAAATATTTACTCCTCCCAGAATTCCTGACCTCACAGAAAAGCCTGCGTAAATAGCCCTGCTCCTTTACTGGAAAATTTGTGTGTGTGTGTGTGTGTGTGTGTGTGTGTGTGTGTGTGTTCTGTGTTTTCTTGGAAGGGGGACAGGGCGGCAGTAAGGTACTGGATGATCTGCAGTCACTTCCTCTTGGATATTGTCTAGCTCCCTTCCCCTCCTCCTCCTCGAATCATAAACCCAGAGACCTTAAAGCAACTCCTCCTTCTCTGATTCTATCTGCTGGAGACAACTAAGCCAAACAAACTCAGGAAGTGGCAAGAAGTTGGGAAGGGGAGGAAGCTCATGGCACAGAAGGAAAAAGTAAAGAGAATGCCCTGATGTTGAAGGAAGAGGGTGGGGAGAGAGAGAAATGAAGGTCACCTCAAGGTTGCTCGGCGCCAAGCCTTTAAAATGTTGTGCTTGGGCTTTCAATCAAAACAGGCACTAACAGTGGGCCAGATCTCCTGGGGCTATTCAAATATTAACATTCACAGTGATAAACAGCCCCCAAAAAAGTCCTCCGTGAGCAAATTGGAACAAACAACTAATCTAAAGCGGGTTGCTAAGACACCAGTTGGGCAGGAGCCAAAGGCAGTTCAAGTATCTGGAGAATTCCTTATTTTTTCGCTTTCAGGGAAGGGGAGAGGAGGAGGAAGGAAGAGCTACCTGTAGATGACTCCATGTTGATGGAGAAACATGAGGGCTGACGTAACCTCTGCAGCATAGAACCGGGAACGGGGCTCATCGAATTTTCGGGAGCGCTGGATCTGGAACATGAGGTCTCCACCATTGACATACTCCATGACGAAAAAGAGGCGGTCCTGAAAGGAGAGCAGAAAATGCTGTTTAGGTAATTCCACTGCAGCAACCCACGTAGGCCAGAGAGGGCATCTTGAGCCGGACGGAACTCGACCGGGAAGAGGGTGCAGAGGTGAATGAATCCAGGTAGCCCCCAATCCAGATAGAAGAAAAATAATCTTGACAGCACATGGATTAGGGCATGAGGTGCTATTTTAAATCTCTTTCTCTGTTTTATTTTTACAGGAATCAGCTTAGCCTTGTGGAGAAAGCCCAAAGCTGACAGAAAGGAGACCTGGGTCTTTGATTTCTGTGACGACCTTGAAGTGTGTCCTTGGGCACATCTCTGACCCTTTGGAAGCGCCAGTTACCTTTATACACAGGGTGGGTTATCTAATGGCTCCCCAGAAGATAGCCACATCCAAATCCCTTACAATGCAAATGTGACCTGAGGAAAAAAGGACTTCACAGATGTGCTAAGGATCTTGAGATGGGGAGTTATTCTGGATCACCAGGGTGGGTCCTAACTGCAGTCACAGTTGTCTTTATAAGAGAAAGACACGGGGAGTATTTCGAAGCAGGGAGAAGGCAATGTGGCCGCAGAGGTAGCGATGGTGATGTAGTCCCAAGCCAAAGAACATGGCAGCCACCAGAAGGAAGAGGCAACAATGGACTCCCCCCTAGGACTTTGGGAGAGAGCAGGACCCAGCCGACATCTTGATTTCGGCCCAATGTCACTGGTTCCAGATTTGTGGCCTCTAGAACTATTCGAGAATAGATTTCTGTTGTCTTAAGCCCCCATATGGTGGTAATATGTTAAAGGTAGCCCTGGGAAACTACTACAAAGGCCCACAGACTAAAGGGGCTGCAAGCGCCCCTGATGTGAGGGCCACTTCTCACTCTGGAGGAGGTTCCTTCTGGAATTTCTATCTTGGTACATTTTCCTGTGGCTTCTTTTCTCCTGAATGGCCCAACCCCACTCCTACCTCATTGGAGGAGGGGTCTTCTTTATCTGCCCTACGTGAGCATGTGTGAGGCGGATAGATGGAAGTTCACTTTGCAGTGAATTTCTTGACTCCTATTTCCTAAGGCTGTGGGGGTGTGGGGTGGTGGGCCGGGTGGGAGGCCAAGAATGACAAGCTAGCACTGTCCCTGCGGAACTTCTGATCCAGGGGTAGAGACAGGAAATGGGCAGAATGACGAAAACAAAACAGGAGCAGAGTGTCGCAAGGATGAAAGAGCAAGCGTAAGGCGGGTTCTCTGAACCAGGGGCCATGGAGGATTCTGGGCAGAGCTAGGGCCTGTGAAAATGAGGATGTGGGGGTAGGGGCATGAACAAATCCCAGGATTTGGGGACAGATTGAGAATGCCCAGGACAGGAGTGGAGCAGCTCAGCAGGGGAGGAATGCTCATGGAGCACAGGGAAAACAGCGATATTAGAGAGGCCAGAGGAAAAGAGCACATTCTTAACATAGAGACAGTCTGAGTGAAGCTGCCAGGAGGAGGTGAGCATATTGCTTTCAACCAAAATTAGTAGAAACGTCTCCCTGAAGACTGTCTAAAAATCACAGTACTTCTTAATTCATGAAGGAGTCTTGATAGCATATTTACTTTATGATTGGAAATGCTCTGAAAATAAGTCCCTCATTAAGAATTGTTATGAATTCAGACTACCTTCTCCCCCGTCCCCCCAACAGTCTCCAGATTTATTCAAGCTATACTGGTATTTACAGTGGGCCTAAGGTCTGGCTTTTCTTCCATTTGTCTCCTTTCCCCTTCAAGACCTTCCTTGTTTTCTTCCCCGAGTCTGATTCTGACTCAAAAAGACACAGGCCACATTGCCAACCAACCACTCAGTCATCCAGTCCCCACTCAAGTCTTCATTACAAGAACCGAATGCTCAGGCTGACCTCAGCCCAAAGAGACCAGAATTTCTGAGGGTGGGACTCAGGCACCGGCAGTGTTCAAAGCTTCCCATGCACCCTTGACGTGCAACCAGCGTTCAGAACCAGTCTTCCATGTGGTCTCTGCCAAGGTGTTTTGCACCTGAGAGATGCGTGGATTATAAGCTATTCAGATTTTCCCTCTTCTGTGTTCAAGGATCCCCCAAGAACACGGGTTTGTGCATCAGAATCACACAAAGACTTGTTCTAATGCAGGTCCCACCCCTTGTCCCTGAGGTTTTGATCTGGAAGACTGGGGGTGGTGAATCTGAGAATCTGCATCTCTAACAAGTTCCCAGGTGATGCCAACACTGCTGGTCCAAGGACCCCACTCTGAGAACCACGGCCCTAGAGCACCGGGGGTAAGCCTTTCCATACAGCAGGTGCAGCTGCATCACGCATCTGATGCTGCCCTGATCTAGCTGAACCACGCCATCAGAAGCAACCACTACAGTGAGTTCCTGGGGTCACCAGCCCGGACTTGGGCTTTAGCGACAATGCTGTATTTCTTCAGCTGAGTTTGAAAGACTCCAAATCTTTCAAGAGGAGAAAACTTTGCTTCCCCATACTCCTCTCCACTCCTTGGCTGCTTTTTATTCCACCAGCCCCATTTATGAACATTTGTTCCACCAGCTGTTTAAGAACAGGGTCCATGGAGTGATGGAGAAGAGCTCCTATCTGAATCTGTCACTGACTGGCTATCTGAGCTCACACAAACGACTTCATCTCTGTGTTCAGTTTTCTCAATTGTAAAAAGCAGATGATACAGGACTTGCCTTACAGGTGTCTTATGGGGATGAAATTATGTTAAGATGCCTGTTTGTGACTGGTGCTCCCTGAAGGCGGCCTATTCCTGTCATCGCTGATGGTTGTATAGCTGCCACCAGTACCCAGTCTTCATTTTCCTGTCCTTTTAACAGCATTTTCTCCTGACCACATCCCCTTCCCACAAATGCTGGGCTCCCTTGGCTTTCAGGCTCGTTCCTCTCCCATGTCTCGGGCAAGTTGTCTTCTTCCTGCTCGTATAAGCATCCTGGGGTATGAGCAACCCCTTACTGTATCTCTAGCAGCTAAAAAGGAGTGGAGCCTGACACCTTGTGAATTACTAGTACGTTCTTGCACATTCACCATGCACGAGGCTCTAGTTGCTGGAAATTCAACAATAAACCAGAGTTGGCTTCCCAGTGTTATTTCTATTGTTAACCTCACTTTGAGTTATTCTAATATTAGTTCATTCTGAACTTATTTTTTTTTATTTTTTTAGCATTTATTTATTTTTGAGAGACAAAGACAGACAGCTCATGAGCAGGGGAGGGGCAGAGAGAGAGGGGCACACAGAATCAGAAGTAGGCTCCAGGCTCTGAGCTGTGAGCACAGAGCCTGACGCGGGGCTCGAACCCATGAACTGTGAGATCATGACCTGAACTGAATTCGGATGCTCAACTGACTGAGCCACCCAGGTGCCCCACTTCTGCTTTTACCTCAGTGTGCATGGCCCCAAAGCAGAATCAATCCTTTTTAAATAGGATGGACTCCTGCTAAAGCAAGATCAGGTTTTTACTCCCCCTCCCTCGGTTCAGTGAGGTTGGATCCTTTCTGACCTCCACACCTAACACATCTGAGAAGCATGTTTTGATGCACAGTGAGAACCTCAAGTCATTCTGGGAACTGCTTAATTACATAAACTGAAATCAAAAGAAAGCTGGCAAACCCAGCAGCTACTCATTAATCCCCTCTTGGCATCAGTAGAAAACAAAACAAAACAAAACCCCAACTTCCTGGTAAAGTAAGCAAATATGTTTTCTGAGGTAATCAAAGGTTTTAAAAGCCTTATTCCACCTACTCCTCCCTTAATCTCACCTGAATGTGTAAAAAGTTACGGTCTTGGGATAGTAAGCAAAATAATAAAGTTAGGAAAGAGATTATATGTCATGGCCATTTAGGGTAAGAATAGTTAATAATGACCTGCAAGCCGGAAGGGCCACACCATGTGTTTGAAATTCCCATCAGGCTCTGTTTTCCCAGAGCACTAACCTTTCCTGCTTTTGAAGGGAAAGCGAGGCCTGCCCTGTACATCTTTCAAGGTGTGATAAATGGTCAGAGGCTTCCTCTCAACAGCACCACATGTCCTGCCAATTGGATTTGTTTGGACGCACATTCTCCCTCATTTGTTAGCTGTTTATATGTGCAAAGATTCTATCGCTTTTGAATCAATTTCACATGAGTGCCCAACAAAAGACGGGACTTGGAACAGTCGTCCTTTGATGTGCCAGTAACAGGATGAACAGTTTCTCCAACACACCGTCTAAGGGAATCATGGGTCCTCGCTTCACACTCTGTGACATCTCTTGACCCCTCCACATCTACATCATTTAATCTATCAGTTCAACGGGTCTTTCTTGGGTGTCCAGCCCTGGAGTGGCTACCTGGGGGATATGAAAGATGACATGAGTCAAGGCTTTGGTTTCAATGAACTAAAAACGGAACACGGGAAACCACAAGAAGCAACACAAAATGTTGTGTTGTTATGTATGAAACCTTCTTATATCGAATCAGATTGTGAAAGCGATGTATCTGGGCCATTACTTTCTTAGCCACCATCGAGAGTAATCGTCTGTCATCCAGGCCTTAGCACTTATGATCCTTATAGGAAACAGTCATGGGAAAACCTTTTCTATATTTTATTTCCAATAATATCACTGGTCCTGGTAGAAGTGGCCATGTCTATAGGAATTTGGATGGCGCAATTCTGAATTAGGTTTAGGAGGTGGGGAGGGGGGAAGGAGAAGTCCTGGCAAGTGAAAGGAAGAGCCCTCGAGAACAGAGGGAAACAGAAAGGGACACTGAATGTGGGGATGGGGAGGGTGGGGGTGAGCAGGTGGAAAAAACTTGCTATCTAGGAAACTGCGTCAACTCTGGAGGTAGGTAGGAAGGAGAGAGGCTGGGTGGGGGTAGGGGGTGGGGCAGGGAGGAAGTGGTTCTGAAAACACAGGGAGGAAGCAAATAACTCTAAAAATATTTCTGAGTTGTAAAATCGCATAATGAAAGCTAACTTTAAGCAAAGCTATTCTGGAAGCAGAGTTCAGGATGGAGTGGTAGAAGGCATCCTGAAGTTATTTCCACTCTAGCCTATTTCCACTGTCCTAGATGCTTCATTATCTTTGAACAAGAACAAGTCATCGTCCCTCCTCTCTATTACACTTCCTTGGTAGAACCAAAGGAAAGATCCAATCACGCTGGGAAACTTAACCAAAACAATTTTTAATTTTTGTTGATGTTTATTTATTTTTGAGGGGGGGAGGGACAGAGAGAGGGAGACACAGAATCCGAAGCAGGCTCCAGGCTCTGAGCTGTTAGCACAGAGCCTGACGCAGGGCTCGAAATCATGAAACATGAGATCATAACCTGAGCTGAAGTCAGACACTTAACGGACTGAGTCACCCAGATGCCCCAACAGTTGTATTTCCCCACAGAGAAAGCAAGACATCGTCGCAGAAAACATCCTTCTTCTTACTGGAGACTCAACTCTCTAGAGAAGAGTCTTATGTGAATAATAATTATGCTTAGTGATTTCAGCTTTGCTAGGCAATAACAAAAATAAATATCACTTGAATACTGTTATCTGAAAAAAATCATTTACACAAATTTCAGTCCTTCTCATAGGCCTTCTCTTCATTTCACCTCCCATTTTTCAGAGGCCTTAAGTGTAATGACCTTGTGATATTTCCTCAAATTCAGATTTATCTCCACCAAATGCCTATAACAATCACCGATTCTGACAACAGAACCGGTAGCATGGGAAACATAGAGTGGGTTCTCACACGGCTGTGTCTCGTAATGATCTTCTAGAAGCCATCAAGGGTAGAGTCCACCCTACTGTGGGTAAAAGGGGGAGATGCTTGTTTTCACGTGAGAAAGCCTTAATCAGAATTGGCCAAATAGTAAAAATTCCACATGACAGTCTGCTGGTTGGGAAAGTCTACATTTCATTCATATGTATCTGATATTTGTCTCCAATTGCTTAAAACTATGATTATTTGATGTACACAGGATGCCCCAAGTTTAAAGTGACCTAAAGCCGTAGCAAACTGACTCACCCAATAAAGTTCAAATAAACATTTCCTGACTCTGACTAGAGCTTCACTTTGCTCAGAGAACAACTTCAAGTTACTGCCAACTTTCCCCATGCATTTTCAACTGTGTGAAAGCGAGGGGCAAGGGGAAGGGTCTGTGTTCAGTACATCAGAGAATACTTTCCTTTAACAGGGGTCACCAACATCTTATGAGAAAGAAGCTTCTTTCACATGAAATGACAGTACATAAGGAACAGCACCCAAAAAGACTATGTGACCACAATGTTGACCACCGCAGTGGCCTCTTTTCGTGAATAAGGCAGCATCTGAAGTTAAGTGGGAATAATGGCATATCGTTAGTTCCCCCCCCCCACTTTTTTAATGTTATTTTGAGACAGAAAGAAAAGACAGCATGAGCAGGGGAGACACACACACACACACACACACACACACACACACACACAGAAAGAGAGAGAAAGAGGAGAGAGAGATGTAGGGCTCAAACTCACAAACCAGGAGATCATAACCGGAGTTAAAATCAGGAGTTGGACACTTAACTGACTGAGCCACCCAGATGTCCCATTTCCCATTTTGAAAATGACAGGATTGAGAGAGTTTCAGTGGGGGAACAGTGAAAAGGATGGTGGTGTGGCTTTGCTGAGTCTCTTTCACTCCATCACATCATCAGAGTGTCAATATCTGGTACCTCAGTGTCACCTCACAGAACCCAGCATCCTTCCTCCTGATTTTCCCCATTGGCTGTTTTCTTCATCAAGTGCCATGCCTGGGGCATGACATCTGACTACTGTCCTCTCTCCCTGGCTGTTGACCTGGACTCCAGAAAAGCAGCAAGGTGTCACGAACCTTGCCCCTCACTTGTTAGCCCAACTTAGTGGCTCAGGCACCCAGCAGAGGTTTTAGGCTCTGCGCTATGCCTGTTGCCTACCTAGAATCTGGTCTTCCCATTCTGGGCAAGAGAGTGACATAGGCCAAGTCTGTCTTTGATGATACCAAGAGATCATTTAAAGAGGAAGAAGACGTTGCCTATTCATGGGAGCCCATTGTCACCAGTTGTGGACTGTTTGAAGCCGATGTTGAGGACCTCTGGAGTGTTCCTTCTAAGTGTTTTCAAGCATAGGAATAAAAGTATTCTTGTTCTAATTCCATTTCCCCAACCCACATCATAGTCTTATTCTTTATCGATGTTCTTCCCATGAGCTCCGGCTGTTCCTCCCAATCCAGTGTGAGACTGTATCCAACTCTGCTTGTTTTTCACACATAAGCCTTCCTGTGTCTTTGGCAGGTCAGAAGCGCCAACAGTTGGGGCTCGGGACATCCCTGTCTCATGTATCCCCATCTTGTCTAGGCTCGGTGCATGTCCAGCTGAGGAAAGAAGAACTAACTGAGATGCTCACCTCAGATGCTGGGGATGGACCCCGCACAGGATGGAAGGAGCCCATTTAGCTGCTGCTCTGATTCCAGAAACCAAGCCATCGCCTTACCACTTCTGCATCCAACGCAAAAAGCAGCACCTATAGAGGTCATATTGGGGTCTGATTTCCAAGGGGCTCATGCACTTACTACCATTGTTAATAAAGTCTGTGGTCCTGGGTTAGGTCAGTCCTTGAAGCAGGGTATTGCCGTTGCTATTGTTTTTGACGTTTCTCTATATTTGTTTCTTTGTTTACTCGATTCTATTTAGAGAAAAATCATGCTCCCATCAGAGGATTAGAACGTACCCACATTCATGGTAAAGTGACCAAGCCTATTCAGTGAAAAGCAGTCAAGGAAAGTTGTTTTCCATCTTGTGTATACAAAACAACTGACCAGTTCACTGAATTGTTCCCTTTACAACCAGCTATCAACTTTACTATGGTCCCTCATTTCTTACTTTTCTTTTCAAAGATTATGCAAAGTTCTTGTGCCAGCTCTAAAGATAAGCAAGTACCAGGTAGCTGACTGAATGGAGAAGGTACATCAATATTTCCCTTCAGCTGGGGGAAGAATACGGAACCTGCTTACATGGAGATATTCAGGTTGATCTGCACCAAACGTGAAGGAAAGGAAAACTGCCCCTCACACCTCCTGGCTCTGGGTAGCTGATGGAGCCAACCCTCTGTAAAAGGATCCAAGAATGTAAATTCCGTAACCAATGGTCTCCAGCTTCTTCCATCCTGGCACTCTGACGGACAGAGCACGTTCTCATGAAAACCATGGCTTTTCCACAACAGGAGGTGTCTCCTGGAGTGACCAGGGCCCCGTTGCCTGCATCTGGCGGCGTCTCTGCAGTGCTCACGCCATGCTGGGCTCATCCAAGCCATCCCAGTAATGCCATAAGAAAGCACTTACTGCGTAGCTGATACTGCGCTGTGTCGTGTTCGGCAACTGTAGGGCCATATGAAATCAAATCAAGGGCCCGAAGTTCCCACCCGGGGCTAGAGAGCTGCAGTTTCACTGCATCATTGTATTTCTGTCTTTTCCTTTCTATCAATCCCACTTGGCTTGACTTTCAGTCCCATAGTCACGTTGTTGGGTTCACATGCATGGCTGCCTTGAACCAAATCAGCCACTCCACGACGGCAAGGAAGCGTGGCTGACATCTCCACTGTGCTAAATCCCCTTTCATGTTCTGACTCCTTCAATAAAGCCGAAATGAAAATGTGCTAATCTGGGGGAAACTGGCAACTTGGAAATAATACACTAACGTACCCAAACAACTCAATCTGGTGGATTCTGAACGCTCAATCACACTGTTTTAAATCTTAAGTGGCATGGTTGGTGGCTGCAGGCGTGCTAAAGAGGATTTCCATACCACTTCACTAATACTCTCATTTGATGGCAGATAGAGCGTGAAAGGTGGTTTTTTGATTATTAAATTCTTTGATCTCCATATTACTGCCCAGGTTTACTCAGAATGCCAGGCAGTGTGGTGAGATAAACTTCTAAATATTTGGTGTCATAGTACAAGGCCCTCTCGAAGGAATTGTTTAACTATGGTTGTGCTATTGGTAAGCAAGCGCTAAATTCCATCCGGCATGTGTTGTTTTTAAAAATCTATGGGCACGGACTCTGATCAACACCAGGCAGTCTGCATTAAATGGGCATCAGGGCTCAAAAAAAAGCACAACACAAACAGCCTGGGTTTAATCAGTTCACAAACCTTTTGTTTTGAATGACCGGGAAAGGTGGTGACAGAGACAAAGCAGGACAGAGTTTCAGGATGAGGTGCAGCTCTGATACAGGTGGGGGCAGGCCAGCAATTTTACTTTGGCTAGAACGCTGGTTTCTTTAAATGTAGAAATCCATTACCTAAACAGATTCATTTAATGCCACAAATGAGGGAAAAAAAAAGAACTTGGGAGCTTGAGCACCTTAACAGGAACAGGGCATGACTGAACTGTAGTCAAATCCTATTTGTGAGACCTTGTCACTGGGTGCTTTTTAATGTTCTGATACGGTTCTCCATCCACGCTCTCACCTGCTTGGTGTAGTAGTCCGGGCTCAGCCTTTGGATCCAGACTGTGTGCGTCTGAACCTAAACTCAGCTGCTTATTGGTTGTGTGAACCTGGACAAACATGGACACTGATTTCCCCAACTATAAAGTCGCTATCCAACAGTAGTGACTGCACAGAAAACAGATTGTCTTTACTGTAAGTGCTTGGTCTGGGGGAACAAAAAAACTGCAAAGGAAAATATTAGAACTAATTTTCTATTCACAAGCCTCCTTTTATTCAGTGGCTACATGTGGTTCATTCAGTGATGGACACATTTCAAATCAGTCCATTGTTCTTTTCTAAACTACAAAGCACCATACAGGTGTTTGCCATCGCTGTTGACATAACTAAGTTTCTGCATAGCACACACATTAAAATAAAACCCCTACTTAGAAATCTACCATAGGGGCACACAACATCACTACCCAGACAAGATCTACCCCCAGCCTTCAGAAACCACTTCAAAGAGCACGTATATGACTTCAGCTCCCACAGGTACATGAGTGGCACTTTGGAGCAGTTTCCTGGTGCAGGTGGTCACCAGCAGGTGAGTGAGAATTACAAGTGAGCAGACTGAAGTGTACAGGTTGAGGACCATCTCCCCAAGGCCCTGGCTTGCTAGCTCACTAAAGAACATGCCACTTCTTGACTCCAGAGCCTTCTAAGGGTCTCTGCTGTCATTTGAAATAAAGCGCCAACTGTCTGTAGTGGTGCTTTTCAAATGTCAGCGTACAGAAGAATCAAATGGATGCTTTTTTAAAAACACAGATTGCTGGACCTCAAATCCCCAAATTCTGAGTCTGTAGGTCCGAGCTGGGACCCGAGATTCTGGATCTCCAGCAAGCTCCCACGTGCTGCCACACTGCTGGTCTAGGGATCATGCTTGGAGAAGTTCGTGCTAGAACCTCCCCATTGGGTGGAGATCCAAATTTCAATGTGTCTCACTGCCCCCTACTTGACTTGATTCTGCCTCATGTCACAACCAGTCCTTGGTCCCCATCATTCGGGAACCATCCTGGCAACTCTGCTCCCAGGACTTCCTCTCCACATTTCAAACACTTTCTCTTCTCCTCCTCCCTGGTGACATCCCTTCCAGAGAAGACGGCATCTACAGAACCCTTTCTCCAGTGAACTCATGGCGGTACTTAAACCTCCTAAGAGAATGAGTAATCATATCCTTTGCATTATAAACTTACACCATTGGACGTATATTGTGAACGCAGACAGGGTTATTTGACTCAGTGTTATTTTTCTACCCTACTTCTTGAACTGGACTTCCTCAGTCCATGAGAGAACTTACCCTTGCATGTGACAGCCAGTCAATAAATAACGACTGATGAGTTAGACTTCTCAGTCAGTGTACTTAATATCATTTTGGTTCTGCTCAGCTAAGGCTATCTGAATTCTTAGGCGGGTGAGTACCATTACTCTAGACAATCCAATTCAACACTGTTTTATGGTCTTGGTTCCTAGAGTGGCTCCTCAGGTCTCTTCCCGAACCCTTTCCTGGTCCTAGCAGAGAAGGCACGCTTACAAGTTAGATGGTTGGCCACTGGTGAGGCTCACCCAAAGAGATTACTTCTCTTCATCTTGGATATAGACCAGCCGAGGTTTGTACACTTTCAGGACCCTCTTTTAAGAATCCCACAGGGAAGATCTATCCACCAATGATGTGAAGTGCAGCCAAACCACCGCAGGTCTCATACGGACAATGAAAACAAACTTCTCAACTGCCTTCTGATGAATTCCTTACTTAGTGAAATAATCAGTGAGCTGGTAAGGAAACCCTGTTTTCAACCACAGTATTTTGTAAAAAATGTGCATTCTCTTGCAATACCGACCTACAAACAATCCAATGCCAGGAAACTCTAAATCAATGCCTGGAAAAGAGATGTATTTCCAGATTCACATGACTTTTACTGTTCCTCTGCTCTACGTCAGATTCATGGTTTGCCACATCCGAGGACAACTAAGTAACCATTCTGAAATGAACTGTCTTCATAAGGATGGGCAGTCCTGCCTCTTAGAGCCTTCTGGCCCTGCCCCGGTAACTCCACGTTTGGTACCTTCGTTTCATAAATGCCAATCTTTGGCAGATACTTTCTGAGCATCTGCTGAACATGAGGCAGCGTGCCTCCGGAGTGTAAACTGCTTGTTCTCCATCTCTGTTTTCAGAGAACTCCAAGACATGTCACCTCTTGAAATTACAGTTGGTGTTTCATAATGTACTGTGTGGACTGGGTCTAAATCTGAATATGCACTCAACAGACAGGAGAGGAGAGCGAGACTTCAAGAGGGCACAGCAGTCACTGCCTTCAGCTGCCAGGTACCCCCTCACTTCCGCCTCCCAGGCGTGGTCCAAGCTGCCTCTCAGCAGCTACCTCATGCTGTTCTTCAGAGTTCTAAACCACCGCTCCATACTCTTCTTTTCCAGAAGGTGGACAAGGCCTCAGTAGATAGCGCACTTCATGCATTTGTCCAAACATAACACTGTAATATCCCGAACAGGAATCAATTGAAAATTTACCTTTATAAAGAAATGCATTGCTTGGCCAATCCAAATGCAAGAACACTTTGTAACGAACTGAAGAACACAAATCTTTGAGCACACTCACAGCACCCATCTATTATTCAGCAAATGTGCTAATTAAAATTGCCCTTGTCTTTTTTATCATGGAAGGTTCTCAGGGAACCTCTAGCTGGCAGCTCGGAGTTAGCAGTTCTAATTCCTTTCCATGCACAGAAGTAGTGTCATGTCATCTTTCCGAACATATTCCGCATAATTCAGATTTACCACCAATTCGAATTGCCCAAATTCGTTTTCTTTTGCTGTGTTTGTCTTTGGATAAGATAAAACTCTGCCAACTTGCTTAAAACAGAAGCACTGACACAAGAGTAATTCCCCGGAGCTCCTGACCACCCAAGGCAGAATCAGCTCTTCTCCTCTGTGCCGTGAAGCCCTCAACCAAGTTCCCATGCACCTACCGCGCAGGGTCAGCCAGTGACAACAGCTGCCTGTAGCTTAATAGCACCACAAAAACCTTCCGCCCTGCTCTGATGATCCAAATGGAAAATGTATGAAAGACACAGACACATCAGTTTGCAGACTATGCCCCGAGCGCTGGAAATCACTTATTTTCACAATTTATTCGAAGAGAGTAACATAAAGTTGTTAAATGAATATATGTCTAGGATTTCTAATTAGAGCAGGTGGTCTCTTGCCCTTTTTGTTCCCAGAGACTGGAAAATCAAGGGGCAACCAACAGCTTTAGCCAACTCAACCTCTGATTATCTATTTCCATGTATAAGTTTTTGGGAAAAGAAAGGAAGGGAAGGGAAGCAAGATTGAAATACAGATAGGTGATACTTATTACTGCAAAATTTCCTTTGGGGGGACGCCAGCCAAGCTGGCACATGAACAGGCGGGTAGGCAGAAGCAGAAGGGAATCGACAAAACCCAGGAAAGGGAGTTTCTAAATTCTCCCCCCTCACTCGATACAGGGCTACTTCATCTCCCCACAGACCCCTGAAGCCCCTTACCACTTTCACGTCCTTCCTCTAGGTCCTGGCCTGCTACGCCTCTATTCTCTCAAGGGAAATGCCAAGGTTAAAATGGTGGCTGAGCTTTCAGCAAGCAGCCCTTTGGAATGTCTGTGAAACAGTAGTCTCCGGAGGGCTGCTGCCACTGCTGGGTCTTTACAAATGCGTTGGGGCGGGGGAGCGGAGGGGAGCAATACCCTCTCAGAAGAGATAGTTCTGACAAAGTCAGCAGCGGCATTCCGTCAGCCTTGTGTGCGTAAGGCGAGGGGGCCTTAGCTTCCAAGGAGACAATGCCATCAGCTAAAGCATGCATCAACTGGCCCTTTCTATTTTCTCAAATTGTGTAAACAGCTTCCTGGAATCAGCAACATGACTCAAAGCACCTGTGATCATTTACACCTGGGAAATATAATAAAGATATTTCAAAGTGATTTTTCAATCGGAAAACATTTAAATGTTCCTTTTTGCATTATGTTTCTGACCTCTGGTCATGCCAGACCTTGATCGTTAAAGCAAAGGCCCGTCAGAAGGCTCTAATTCCAGAATGGGAAGGCAGAAGGGATCTCCTATAATCTGAAAACTGATTTCTCCAAATTTAGTTACAGTGGATGTACTCTGAACTGTGGTCCTCACACACAAATGATCTCTGGCTATTCTGTTGAGAAGAACAACACGCCATTTCCCCAGATGACTGTGCTTTTTCTCACTGCAAAGCTTGGCAGCAGACAGATAAGAAGGTAGAAGGTCTGCTGGTGGAGTCAGAGAAAGACTTTCCAAGGAGTGACGCCGGCATTCACTTGTGAAAGAAACTATTTCGCAAGTATGTTAGAGACTATGACAAACCCCATGTTTGTCACTGTTCCTCATGGAGATTTGGGAAGGAGTTGCCTAGTTTACCCACAGACACATTTCCTGCCCCTTGGATACTCCCCGGACAGTGTTCTTTCAAGGTGCAGGTCTTAGGTGCTTTCCCCTTTCCCCTTAAGAGCAGGCCTTTAGGTTTAAAGAAGCCAGGAATTACATCAACCCCCTCCTCCCTCCCCCTGCCCCCCCCACACATTGCTTTCCCTATCCGAATAAAAGAAGCCTGGAGAATTATTATCCTCTGCGCTATGATCCTAGCTCTGAAGTGTGGAAACAACTTAAGGAAAATAGTTCAAAGGGTTAAGAATGTGCAAGGGTCAAATAACTTAAGAGTATGGTCTTGCGAGT
This sequence comes from Suricata suricatta, assembly GCF_006229205.1. NCBI lineage: Eukaryota > Metazoa > Chordata > Mammalia > Carnivora > Herpestidae > Suricata > Suricata suricatta. Next base: position 92,860,464 of record NC_043703.1, on the reverse strand, counting down.
TAGAAAGTCGATACTTTCTCCTTCATACTCTGGTTAAAAATGAAGAGCAACATCCGTGGAAGGCTTTGGCTCGGCCTCAGTGACAACAGCTACCCCACACCCCCGCCCACTCCATCGAATGCAAAGGAACATAAATTCCCTGGGCCGGGGCCTTCCACAGGCAGAGAGAGACATGTGAACGTAAGGTAGCAAAATCCTGTAATGCTAAGGAGCCCAAAGAGAGAGCCCGAAAGCTAGAAAACAACAACATCGTCACTGTTAACTGTGCCTCCTGCGGTGGTTGGTCCTGCCCCCCGGTGTTAGGCCGGTGAGGCATTTTCCAAGTCCCAGTCCCCACCGTCCCCCAAGTCAGAGTAGAGCCAACCTTGGAGAATATTTCCTTGTAACTCCCCAGCCCTTTCTATCTAATCTAGAAGAGAGATAGCATTCAGTAAGACTGTGCTTCTGGTGCAGGCTGCTGATGACAATCTCAATCCCTCCGGCTATAGCTGAAGAATTTGTGACCAAAATGTCCTTCCCATTACCAGCCATTACCATTTTCTAAAGAAGCTGTCCATCAAGGAAGTCTGATTGATTTAGGGCTGCCCAGTTCGTCACTATTAAGAAACACACCATTAATTGACAGTTATGTGAACTTCATTTATAGACATACTTAGATGACTTTTGGGGGTCGGAGGAGTAAGACGATTGTAATGGCGGTTAGCTGTCCTTCTGTGCCTCCAAAATGAGCAAATGAAGGATTTGAGGACTAAAATCTCGTTAAGGTCAACAATGCTTGGGGCTTAGGGGGGCAGGAGGGTTCTGTCGGGTTGTTAGAGATGAATCCTCTGCCCTCTCCCTGGGTTATTTAATACTTTGCATCTTCAAGGAGTTGGATGGGAAAATGCAACTCCGATGTAGGCAGAAGAAGAGGAGTAGAAGGTAGAGGAGTCCCTAGTAAGAGCTACTGCAGCAGAAAGAAGGGAGACGAGGCGTTCTCTGGAAAACAAGCTGCAAAAGACTTCTCTGTCCTGGGAGCATGCTAGGCGTTCATTTTCAAGTGCAGGGGAAAACAAACTTGGGCTGCTTCACACAGCCTCAAATAGCTTCAGCCCTTGTCAGGTGGGTTTTTGAGGGCCCAGACCACAGAGACTGTCTGGGAGTCTGTGCTCAAAAGTCCAGAACAATTCAGAAATTATTTCAGCTGTTCTCATTTTAGAAGTAAAACAAAAACACCAAGCAGGAACAAACAAACACATGCTTCTATGTATCTATTTTTAAAAGAAAAGCACAGCTCTGCCCCTGACTTTTTGTCCGATTATTTTTCTCCCCTGTGTAACTTGAGGATCTTGCTCATAAAAAAAAAAAAAAAAAAGTGTCCTGAGTTGCTGGATATGAGGGTAATCTCAAAATTTCTTCTCCTAGAATATCACCAATTCACTCACCTGGCCTAGAGCATTTTAGCTCTTAGCCTGCTTTTCCTGGCCCTGGATCAATCAAACACAATAACCACTGTTATTTTATCAGTATCTCTGGGTTCAATAGCCACCTTCTCAGCCCTCCCGTCCATCGATCGTCGCCCTCTAGCGGCAAAAGCGGCTAACTGCAAGAGGTTCAGCAACCGGATCGAAGAGAAGAGGGAAAAAAAGATCAGCTTTCCAAGAAAACACTTAGCAAAATGAGACACGTGCTTGAATAGCTGTGTGCTGTTGTGGTAAATATAGGAAAACCTATGTTAATAAGCTGGGTTTTTATCTTTCACCTCCTCGTTAAAAAAAAATACGGGTAGTGAAGTGGGGAGGGGGAGGGGTGGATCCAAAATAAAGAAAACAGAAAGTTAGCACATTGCAGGGAACCTCAGCTGTCATTCTGTCCAACTCCCCTATTTACCTCTCAGTCCCCATACTTTGTGGCCAGTCCCCGATTCCCAGGGATTGTTTTAGAATCACAGCGGGACTTTCTTGGCATGCTGGGCTTCTCCTGGCTTCCTAAGGGGAACATTTTGCATGAAGAGGCTGACTAGATTGGGTAAGACACATCCGCCCAGGGAGTGCCCACAGGGATGACCCGTCGCCAGAACACAGAAACTAGCCTATGCGCTGGGACGGAGTTTGCTCCTGAAAGCCTAAAACATATCCTCGGCAAAAGGGTAGGGGCCACGTCTGTCTTACTCATTTCCACATCACCAGTATCTGACATAGTGCCCCATACCTGGGAAGAGAGCAGGCAATACAGTTTCCACCTGAGGGACAGCAACATGCTGAAAAGGTGCTCAGGAAGCACGATGCTAACCTCCAGGAGACTCCGACCGCCAGTCTGATTTCCCCCCAACAACGAAAAGAGGGGATTGAAAATTATCCTCCAGGAATCTCAGGTGCCAAGGAGGAGACTTGGGGGGCAGCCACCACACAGCCATGTCCCCTTTGATAATTTTGCAGAGTGAGCTTCTCTGCAGGTTTCATTTGAAGGAAGGATTCCGGTACTATACACAGCCTGGAGTCACCGGCGGGAGGACATCAGTCTCTGCAGAGTAACGACGAATCAGAGAATTGCTTCTCTGAACCAGAGAGCACAATGCTAAATCGATTATAGAAGAAAAATTAGAATGAATCGGACACAATTAAAGAAAATAATAAGATCTGACACAAACACCGACAGGACTTGACAGAGTTCTTTGGGTGACTGGGATGGACACACAGACGCAGATGCCTTCCGTGTGGGCAGGGCTGAGCATCCTACGCGTATCAAACACTCCGGAGCCCCGCCCCCAGTGGCCCATTGCAACCCAGTGGCTCTGGAAGAAAGGCCTACTTTGTGCAGCTACCGTGAGCGGTCAGGGCTTGCCTTGCGCTCTGGATGTGGCTGGGTCCTGGTGTGCATGTGGGTGGGGGGAGGGCGGTAGAGCTCTGAGGCTTAATGCTCCATGGCCTTGCCCACCCAAGTCTTCCTCACAACAGTATCCTGAAATTCAGACAGGGTCTCCTCTCCGTCCCCACGGTTCTCTGAGCGGCAAGGGCGGTCTGACCTGATGTGTGGCAATTTTACACGGACTGCTTTCTCAGTCATTTATGTTGTTAACTTCGGTTCTGAGGGGCTGAAAATGCATTCCTAATTGAAATGGCACGTTCTCTAGAGAACAAATATTGCAAAACTACTCTTCTCTCAGCGTTTCATAGGGCACCATTCAAAGCCAACCACGTGCTCTGTTGTTCTTTACTAACATACAGAATAATCTCCGTACGGTTAATTCAATGCCTGGTATTTGTCTTTAGTCCTTTAAGGTTCAGCTTGGTTTTCATTCTTACCATACACGTGGTAATAGTGCACACACATGACCTTGAGCATAGAGCTGTAAGGACGTGTCAAATCAGCAACAAGAAACACTCTTGTTGGCCAATCTCTAAAATGCTCAAACATCTCTAGAATTTTAGTTTATTTGCAAAGGAATTCAGATACTTGTCTTCGGTAAGCACGTGACACGTAGCGAGCTGATGGCCCAAGCTGGACCCTGGGTCCAGAGAATGTGAACACACACAGGGATAGTAGGGAATAGCCACAATGGAGCGCTTCTCACATCTGCTTAGAAACATTAACAACATCACTAATCCCTACAAAAGCAAGATGAATCCCAATGGTCTCAGAGATGACTTGTTCTGAGTTGGATCACTCCATACAGACTCACCGATCACTTACATTGCACTGGTTCCCTGAGGAGCTGAGTGACAAGGAGCGCCGTGGTTGATGCAATGATCTATGTACTGTGGCCGTGGTCCCCAAAGAGTTGCAGAAGAGAATTTTACTGACCAAAAGAAACAATTCAGGTGCAGGCAAATAGGCATTCATAATATTTCACTTCATTTGAAAGTGACATTTTTAAGTAACAGAATCAAGAACCATTCAATGAGACCCAACCCATGGCATTTGGTGAACCTTTCTGGAACATCTAGAAAACTCCAAGTCCCTGGGCCTGTCCTGCTTCCCAACCCTCCTCTCACCAGGTGACATCTGTGGACCGGGTCCTGCATGAACATCTCGCTCACTTTGTGACTGAAAATGACTCTCCTCTTTCCTCCCCCACTGTCTGTTCCCTCTAAGCCAGGTTTGTGGGATTTAAAATTCAGACCCCTTAACTAACTTCTTCAGCTAAAGTCCTGGCTTGATCAAATAAATATTTAGCCTCCTAAACAATGAGCCAGTTCCTCTGGAAACATTTCATCCCATCCCCGCACAATGGACGTCGGGATCCCAGCCAGTCCGGTTCCGGCTTTCCAGAGGCTGGGTGGGCAGCACGGCCAGCTGACCTCCTCTGGTCCTGACCTGCCACAGGCCACCTAGCCCAGGACATTTGTGTCCTGTCAGGACAGAAAGCTTTAGTCACCTGATCCTGGCCTCCCTCTGGCCTTGTCCAGCTGCTGTGTGAGCTGTAGCCAGCCGCTTTCCCTCTCGGGGCTTGAACTGCCCAGTCTTTAAGGTTCTTTCCAGCTCAAACTGCAAAGAACTGAGAAGGGAATTAATCCATCCATTATTTTGCTCCTCTTGCAAACCAAAAAGTGAGGGCGAAGAGGGGGCCGAGGAGAGGAAATGGGATTAAAAGTAACTCTTGAGGTCTGAATCTAACCTTCGCATTTCATGTTGATCAGCTGGTGAGGGCCCTCTGCCTCTTCTGTGTCTCGGCCAGTGTTAGAAAAGCCCCCGTGAATAATCCTAACAGAGATCTCTTTATATTCTCATCTTTTCACGAGTGGTTCCTCTTCTAATCCTCCCAACAGCTTGGCCGGGAAGCCAGGGAAGCCATATCCCAATCCCCATTTTTGTGGAGGAACAAATTGAACTTCTGAACACTTGAGCAAGAAAACCAAACCCAAACAAAACAAAGCAAAAATGCAAAGTCACAGAGCTGAGTCATTCAGCAATCTGAAAAAGGAATGTGAAGAGAGAATCTTTCGTGCCTTATCCTATGTCTCATGCTCTTTCCAATACTCTGCCCCAATAACTTTATCAACTATGTGTTAGGGTTCTGTGTCAGGAGAGATTGGGAAGAAGGTTGCGTTTTTGGGACCGCTGCACATTTCTCGTTCCATGTGTCCCTTGAAACTGGGTGGGTTTCTGTGGAAGGAGTGATGCAATGTGACTCCTGAGGTTAATCACACTGAAGCCTCCCCACTGTTTGCTGGAATGTTCTCTCTTGAAATCTTCAGCCACCACACCTGCCCTGGGGCCACCATGTTGTAGGGAAGCTCAAGGCGAGCCATGCAGGGAGAGCACAGGGACAGGCTTGGGGACCCGGTGAGGAAGGAGGAAGGCCTGCCAGTCCCCAGCTGCATCAGCCCCCCGCCTCCTGTCTCAACCACCCTCTGAGTTTTCTGAGCCAGCACCGACCAGCTGGGCCCTCCATGCTGAGGTGCCCTCTTCTGTGCCAAGAGTAACCCAAACAGGGCCAAAGCCACATCTTTCTGTCAGAGAGGAGATGCCTTCATCTCTTTCATCTATTTGGGGTTTCTCATTAGCATCAGAGCCATGAATTCCACCACGAAAATAAAAGGTTTGAGAGCTATCTTTAGGAACAAGAAAAGGTTTTTCAGCCCTGCTGCTACCCCCTGGTAGGATGGTGTCAGGAGGACAAAATCTAACTCCAGGCTTGTTTCCAATATTCATTTTTATATAAAGAGACAGTTACTCATAACACACAGTAAAAGCTCTTAGTGAATGGTGATTTGGGAGGAAATGATCTAGGGGCACCTGGGTGGCTCAGCCACTTAAGTGTCCAACTTCGGTTCAGGTCATGATCTCGTGGTTCATGAGTTTGAGTCCAATGTTGGGCTCTGTGCTGACAGCTCAGGCTTCAGATTGTGTCCTCCCCCCACCACTCCCCCACTTGTGCTGTCTCTCTCAAAAATAAGCAAACATTAGAAAAAGAATAACGTAAAATCTAGAAACACCTAAATGCACTAATCACTGCCAATTTCTCTCTTAATCAACACAACATCTTTTGAGAAAGGGAAGGAGAGAGGATTTGGGGATAGCACCCTATTGTCCCCCAGGTCACACCTACGAAATGAACAGCTTTATCAGGAAGCCTTGTATGGACACGTGAATCCTGTCTGATTGTGACTGTGGGCTCAGCTCACACGAGGGCTGGTCAGACACTTCGAGGTCACCGAGCCCGGCACTGGCGTCTGCCTTTTGGGACAGTCGTTTGCAGGCAGAGTGTAGCCAGAAGAGTGAGATCTGAAAGGAAGAGTCTGTAAGCCATGAGAGGTGGTGGAGAGCAAGGTAAAGATGCTGACACGAAGAAGAGGAAGCTGGAACGGAATTACCAAACATGGTAACAGGGAGCAGCCACAGCGTGCCTAATGACACGCTCCTCCCAACAGCTTGTTTCCATTTTACAGATGAAGAAACTAAGGCCCAAGCTTGCAGAGTGTGTTTGTGACAGAGTCGGGCTTCAAACCCAGGAAACTGGACTCCTGAGCTCTGCTTTAACTACAAAGGATTGGCATGCAAAAACCGGACCCCCTGAGCATTGCTCTAGACGCAGAACCGGGACTGGGGATGGAACTGACAACAAGGCCAACACCAACTGGAGCTCAGAAAGGAGGAGAACATTCTGCCTAGAAGGGCTATCAAGTAACAAACAGACACAAGGTAGGGAGCTTCTCAGGGCAGAAAATGAGTAAGAGGAAGTTGTGTAATGAGCTTTTGGTGCATTTTGGCTCTGATGGAGAGACCAGGGCCAAGGAGTTCTAAGGGAAGTCTCCGAACCCTCGGATTCTGTGCATGGACAAAATCGCAGAGATGCCAAGTTTGGATAGGAGTTTCCCTGAGGATCGAAGATTTTTCATTCTTCTCTACCTTACCTTACCTATGTGGGATGTGTGCTCGTAGCAAACAGGGCCTGTGTCAGTGTCTGAGGCAGCCGAAAAACACACCGGTGAAGTGACACGCAACTTACTTTGTGACCTTGAGCAACTGCTTATGGGGTCTGGCCTTTCACTGCAGTTTCCTTAGTTACATGCAAGTGATAGGAGGCAGTGGGCGAGGTGGGGAGTCACCGCCCTGTAGCCATGCTGCATGAACTCAGACCCCAGCTCTGCACCTTCTTGGCTGCAGGTCACAAAACACACACTTGCCTCAATATCCTTATCTGTAAAATGGGCATGGGACCAGTATCCACCCGCCTCGGGCTGGTTTGAGAATCCAGCAAGCTCATAATCTGTAGAGTGCTGGGAGTAGAGCCTGGCACAAGGCAGGCATGAATGAAGATGAGGGAAATTCTGTTCTGATCTCACCAGAAGGCTGTCAGCATAGGAAAAACCCAAAACCCCAAACCAAACAAAAACACACACAAAAAGCTACACACATGACATAGCAAAAAGAATTTGAAATGAGGAGCTATTTTACATTAAAAAGTTCCCCATCACATAATGAGGTCCTTATTAGGTCTGAATTGCTCAGTCTGCAGATGACCCAGGGGGTCCAACCAGTGAAAGGTTGTTGCTTTCAGAGGTGGGCTTTTCACCATCTCTCTCCTCCATTTTTCTTTCCCATCTAGTAATTCCTGCAGAATCACTGAAGGTCCTCCTTGTATCTCTTTGGCCACTGCCCCCGGCCTTTGACCTTCTCATCCTGGTGACTTCACAGGAAGCTGTAGGTAGGACAAGGTCTTAGCCTTAGGTTTATAATTCGCTTTGAGTGGATTTTAGTGGATGGTGTGGGAGAAGGCTCTACATGGCCCGGCACCATTTGCTGAAAAGATGATCCTTCCCCCCACTGAGTGGTCTTGTCTCTCTTGTCAATAATCCATTCACCATAAATGTGAGAGTTCAGTTCTGGACTCTTAACTCTGTTCCATTGATCTGTAGGTCCACCCTTTGGCTGGTACCACACTGTTTTGACTACTGTAGCTTTACAGAAAGTTTTGAGATGAAGAAGTGTGCCTCTTCCAACTTTGTTCTTCTCTCCCAAGATTTCTTTGACTTGTCCAAGTCCACTGAATTTCCACATGCATTTAAACTTCTGATTGCCAGTGTTTGCAAAGAGGCCTGCTGGGGCTTTGATAGGAATTTCATTGAATATGTAGAGTGACTTTGAGAGAAATGCCATTTCAGTAATATTGTTTTCTAATCCATCAATACGGACTTTTCCCCACTTATTTAGATCCTCCTTAATTCCTCTCAGCAATACTTTGTATTTAAAAACTTTTTTAATGTTTATTTACTTTTGAGAGAGAGAGAGCAAGAGAGAGACAGAGTGCAAGCTGGGGAGAGGCAGAGAGAGACAGAGACACAGAATCCAAAGCAGGATCCAGGCTCTGAGCTGTCAGCACAGAGCCTGACGCGGGGCTCGAACTCATGAACTGTGAGTTCATGACCTGAGCCGAAGTTAGACACTTAACTGACTGAGCCACCCTGGAGCTCCCATACTTCGTACTTTTTAGTATAGAAGTCTTCAGCTTCTTTTACTCAATTTATTCTTGAGCATTTAATGCTTTCAGATGCCATTGTGAATGGAGCTGTTTTCTTAACTTCACTCTTCAGTCATTCCTTGCTAGTATATAGAAATGCAATTGATTTTTGTCAGTTGATCTTGCATTTCACACCCTTTGTCTGTTCTTTTAGTAGTTCTAGTAGGTTTTTCATGTGTGTGTGCACATTTGTCAATATTTTCTGCATTCGGGATCATACATGGCAACTTGTGAGACCCTTAGGTACATTCGACTACTAGAAAGATGAGAGATCATGTCGGAAGTGACACAATCATCAATTGTAGAGCTTTTCTCCTTAATCTCCAGGCACCCCAGAAATCATCCCTGAGCATTTGCTTCTCACTTGGTTTCCGTGAAACCATAAAAAAAAAAAATAAACAATACGTGTCAGCGGTAAAGCACAGTCCCTAAAACACTATGTGGGGGCACCTGGGTGGCTCACTTGGTTGAGCATCCAACTCTTGACTTCGGCTCAGGTCATGATCCCAGCCAGGGTCTTGGGGTTATGCCTCACATTGGGCTTTGCACTGAGTGTGGAGCCTGCTTGGGATTCTCTCTCCCTCTTTCTCTCTCTCTGTCCCTCTCCAGCTCGTGTGTGTGTGTGTGTGTGTGTGTATGCATGTGTGTTCTCTCACTAAAATAAAATTTTAAAAAAAGTAAAAAAAGAAAAAAAATGAAATGTAGCATGACTGCAAAGTGGGTACCAGATCCAGGAAACGGCTTCCAGCGTCCCCCAAAAGAGACCAGAGCCATGTTAAAGTCAGCAGCTGGTCAGAGAACAGCAGGAGTACGGCATCACTCTTAGGGGTTCAGCGGCACCCCAGGCTACACGACTGAACCTCAGAGATCAACATACCTTCCCTGTTCACAGCTTCCCAACCTTCACCACCAAGGCTCAGAGAGAATGTGGCAGCCTGTGTATGGTACCTGGAGATGTCTGGACAGCATCTTGTCACCAGACCCGCCAGCCCGAGGTTCCTACTCAAGGCTGTCCCAGGGCCAGCCTCGTCTTTCCCAGGCTGGGAAGCTCACATCCGAGCATCGAAGGGCATGAGCTAGAGGTGTTTTGAGAACTGCTGTCACAAAGAGAATTTGTGTTCAGCTTTGTTTTCTCAGCAGGACCTGAAATAATCTGAGGACTTATTTGTGGGCATGCCTGAGTAAGCAGCATCCAACCTGACACAACACACACACCGCTGTCCGCTTCCTCTCCCACGGGGCACAGGACGGAGGTGCAGGGAGACGAGAAGAGGATCGTAAAGAATTACGGCCTTTACGGGACTTCTCGGATGATGACCCAGGAGGTGCTTCGGCCCGTGGGGGACCTCGTGAAAAATCATGGTTTTGGTTGTTATAGGTTTTGGAAGAAGGCACACCCCAAATGTATTGGCCTGTCCCCAAATTACTCCAAGGACATGGATGAAAAAATGTAAAAAAATCAAAAAGTGTAAAAAAAAATGTAAAAAAGTGATCTACCAAGTCATGTTTTTTCTAAGCCATGGTGGCAGTGTCTTGAAATCGCCCCCGGTTCCCTTTGGAACCTCACCAAGGGGCCAGTGCCGGGGCGGGGGCGGGGGCGGGGGGGGGGTGGAAGGGAGGGGAAGGAGGGAGGGGAAAGCCAACCCCTAAGGTGGTTCTTTCCCAACACCCAAGGTCATACCTACCATTTTATAATCTACTTGGCTCACAAGGGAGGGGCTAAGAGAGAGAAAAGCTGGGGAAGGCTGGAAAGGAAACCAAAAGACCAGAAATAATGCTTTCTCTCCACTGCAGCCCACAAAGATGAAAGCCATTAAGCTTGGAGTGATTACAGAAATGAGACTCCTTTCAGGGAGTGGGACCCAGAGCCTGGGTGTGCCCCAGGGCAGGCACGCAGGGTGCCCAGTGAGCAGCACTCAGACAGCTTCTCATGGCTTGGGGATTAGAAGGAAGGCTGTTGACTTGAATTGCAGAAACTCAACAATCACACAATTGCTCCTAAGAAATGACCAGTGTTAGGGTCTTGGTGGTAGTGCCTGTAAAGCTTTCCTGCTTCGGTCCCTTTCTTGTGAAAGGTAAACGTGACTTAAGGGAAGTGACGTTATAGATGTGGGGACGTGTGGCCCAGGCCACGAGCTGTCCTAAGCCACCCCATGAGCAGCGCAGCCGAGTGAACAACGAAGGCCAATGTAGGAAATGCCAGCCCCTCGCTGAGGCTACAAGGGCTCGAAGTTTTGCATTGGTCACAGGACCTGGTCCCCCCACCCCCCACCCCCTGCAACCTTCCCTGGCTGTGATAATGGCACTTGAGGCTGGTGCAGAGCTGAAGGGCCTGGTCTTTGCCCCTTATAGTCAGGAAGGGGAAATGCCTATGACAAGAAACTAATTGCAGAGCACAAAATAGTATGTGCTCAAGAGCTAAGTGGAGGCAAGGCATGAGGAGTTGGGCAGAGGGAAACCTAGGAGAGAGATCAAGACAAGTCTTCTAGAACAGCTGGGACTTAGGAGAGTTTACAGCAGAAATGTAGAGGTTGGGTCCCTCAACCCTTGGTGACCCTGATGGAATCAAGTGAGAGGACCTTTCCAGAGCTTTCACGAAACTGGAAGGGATTTCTTGCGACAGGTGTACAGCTTACAGATGCCTCCCTCTTGCCAGAGGGCTTCTCGGGAACAGTTCAGGCTTAAACCAGCACGGCTCCTCAAGGCCTGGACTCTAGTCTGGGCTCACAGTTAATTGAGAAAGGTGTGTGTGCAGGGCTCTGTGCCGGTCTGGTCCCTGCTGTCCGAGCTTACCTATCTCAGACCTCTTTGAGTTAACAGAGGCTTAGAGGATCTGTGGGCCCGAGGGAGGCCTGGGGCGCATGTGCCGTCAGCCCTGGAAAGAATCCTGGGGCAGGGGCTTCCATCACACGCCGAGCCCATTCTGCAACTAGTCACTGCTTGGGAAGCTTCTAAGCAGAAACCCTGAGGCCCCTGGAGACACTACAGAGAACCCGGGATGGGAAACGTAGAAGACCCCAGGAAGGACAGGTCTGGACAGACATTCCTGCCCCCAGCTCAGTCCAGAAGGGGAAAGAAGGGTCCATGTCCTCTTCCTGACTTCCAACTCTAACTGTCAAGGTCAAGTCATCTCTATCAAGGATTCCAAAGAAGATCTTTGGGACTCTAGATTGCAAGGAAGTGCCAGCTAACCGGTTTTTGGAACGTCACTGAGTTCCTTCTGTACAGGTGAGACATCAGGCATCACTGGAGAGTCATACGACACAGGCCCAGCTATTACAGGCCATGTTTGTGCCCTGTGGACGTGTGAGAAGGGAGAGTGCACTCTCTCCGGGAAGGAGAAGGAAGAAGGCAGGGGTCACCCGGAGAGGGGTCTTGTAGGATGAGCACCATTTCCCCTCGCTGGAGAAGGCTCTGAGTTCCCTGACCAGGCCCTTTTGCATTCAAAGGCCGGTGCATTTCCTACCCAAAGGAAAGGCTCACCTGCCAGATGCTCGTTTCCTTCACCACCACCAAAACCCCCGTGCAGAGCAGATCACTTCCAGCTATCACCTGCCTCTTCCTGGAGAAAGGTCAAGTGTGCGGGGGAGAATAGGGTCAAGGACTACAGGGCAGATCCCTACCCTGGGCGAACCTGCACCCTGTCCTCTGTGCCAAGCCTGAGGGCCTTGCTCAGAAAGCCGTCTTTGGTGGGAGGTGCAGGCAGAGGGGTGCTGGAGGGTTGCTGAAGGGTTGCTGAATGCAGCGAACACCACATGGGCCCCGGCCAGAGGTGAGAAATCCCTGTTAGTGGGAAGTTGATCGGGGAACACGAAATACAAAAGAACATACAGAACTTTTCCATTTTGCCAACGTCCTCACGGCTCTTCCAAATGCTGCTTTTTAAGCCTGAGGACAATGAATGAATGAAGCGGGTAAGGCCTGGTGTCCCTAATTCACAGATGGGGGAAATGAGGCTCAAAGGAATCACCATACAGCAGCCCCGAAGTCCTTCAGCTGGTCAGAAACAGAACAGAAAATAGAACCTAATTGTCCTGGTTTTCCCCACATGCCCCTGGGCAGCCACTAAACCTTAGTGCGGTGGGCAGGTGTGCCCATCTTTGGGGTTCCTGTCCACGGTGCAGAAGGGAGGAGTTAAATTAAGACACTGATTTTATGACTGTTGATAATAGTTAACACGCATGCTGGCCTTCCAATGTTCAAAGCACTTTTTACATTTAATGAGCTACCCAGCTGGTGTTGGTGAAACCCAGAGAGAGAACAGCATTTCAAAATCAAGTTCAATCTTCCAGGATTTGCTTGCCACTTGACAGCAAACTTTCTGTATGCAGGTCAAAGGTCAGCAATCGAAGTGGAACCGCTTTGATGGGATTTTTTTTTAGGCCAGGATATTGACTCTCTTAAAAATGTTCTTCCCAAGTTTTGCTTTTGAGTCATTTACCATTCTCACTCAAAAATAAATGAGTTAATGAATTAAGTAAATAAGAGAGGGTAGAAAGAGGACTGTTTGATTTAAAGGTTTGAATGAGTGAAACAACCAACATTGTCAAGTTGGACCCGGTCCACTTGAGTGTTCTGAAATGCCCAGCTTCTCAAACATTCAGCATCTAAAATGTGCTTAATGGCCTGAGCACTGTGGTGGCCTCTAACTTGGCAAGTTAGCCAGGACACGCCAAGTGCATTGCATTGATCTTGCAGTGACCGCATGGCACTGTGAGCTCAGTGGCCTGCTGCGTGGGTAGAGGGCACAGTGGCTTCCCAAAATGTCTTCCATGGCCTGTGTTTTGCCTTATTCTTGTTCCAGCCATGGGTCTTCACCACTCAATAAAAGAGCATGCACATCACCAGATATCTGTGATATTTATCAACCCCTAACACAGTCTCATCAAGTTCGAGTGCCTGGTTCCTTTAGCCAATTGGAGATGAAATTTCTATACTCTTTTCTAATGAGTTTTTAGAAAACAGTATAGCAAAGAACCATGAAGAGCATAGCTTTGATGAGAGCCCTTGGCCATTGGCTCATCTGGATAAACCTATCCGTGTGCCTCAGAACTTACTCTATCCAGGGATAAATACAGTCAGGAAGGCTGGATCTCCAGGAAAAACAAATGCCCTCGGATTTCTCCCTCAAATTGTTCATGGATATCAGATACATCTCTGCTGACCTAGGCTGAGCAAGGCCCTTCCATGCTAAGTTGAGGATGAGGATGAGGAAAGGGGCAGGAAGCGTGGTGTCAGGCCCATGGTGAGCCCTCAAGAACAGCTTGTTAACTGGCAGATGAACTTGGAAGTAGGGCTGTTCTAATGAGGGTCACTTATTACCAGAAATAAACTGAGAATGTGGAACACCTCTTGAATCCCATCCAAGTCCTTACGGATAAGATGGTATTTTCAGAAGGATTTCTGAAGGGGTTGTGCCCAAGGTGATGCCCTTATATCAGAGCTCTACTGTCACTGCTGTAGATATAAACTTCCTTCAGGTTCCCAAGCAGCTGCATAACAACCCTAACCAAGGAGAAGAATCCACAATGAAGTCAAATTAAAAAACTATAATTATGAAAGAATACACCCCACATGCTTAGGTTTCCCTGTCTTTCAGTGTGATATGTATATCAAAGAAAGCCAAAGCCAAGAGTCTCAAACTTTAATGTGCAGGAGGATGCCTGTAGAAGGCTTGTTAAAGTCACCTAGGACTCAGCCCAGGGTTTCTGCTTCATCAGCTGATTTTGATGTGAAGCAAAAGTCCTGTGGACCACTCCTGGGTCCAGAGCACTCTTGGAAGATTGCTCTGTGGAGCTGCTTTGCCTCATGTCATCCAAAAAGGGAGTCTTTTTTCACAGTAGGATCTATGGCCCTCCATTATCTGGTCCCAACCTACCTACCCAACCCCCGCATCCTTCCCCCTCTCTGGTCAGGTGAGTATCCTCACTCTCTTCCCTAACCCTGAAACTACCACACCATTCTCTCTCTGTTTACACCTGCCTTTAAGACTATTTGTGCTGATCCGCTGGCCTTTAGATACCTCCTCTGCCCATCTCAGAGTTCAAACATTGCCATTCTGCCTGTTCTGTATGGAACAGAATTTAATGTGTATCGCTGGTGACCAAGATGATGGAAGTGTATTTTGGCCTCATGTCTAAGGTAGCTGGTTTCAAGTCTCAGGACACCCAAGCCAATGGACCCAGACACTGGCAATCCTGTCTACACAAGAGGGTCTTCCCTACGTTGGAATTCCGGGAGGTGGTTGCAGCAAGAATGAGACATTCCAACACAAAAAGCCTCTATTTCATTCACAAAAACACCCACATTTTCAGACAAATTGATAAGAGCTGTGATGATTCATGGACATGGAAACAAATTCCTTTCTTATTCCTTCATCTGGAGCCGCGTGATGAAAATACAAGGGAGCAGTCAGAAGAACAGAACGTGTGTCATCTGACTTTCTCCGAATGATCATGACAGGTGCCTCCAGCCCTGCCCTGCCTCCCACCCGCACCACATCCCCGGCACCCACACACACAACCAGGTCTCTTCTTTGTTTTTGCTGCTAAGAACTGTAGGGGGGGCCCTGGGTGGCTCAGTCGGTTAAGCGTCCGGCTTCGGCTCAGGTCACGATCTCATGGTTCGTGGGTTCGAGCCCTGCGTAGGGCTCTGTGCTGGCAGCTAGCTCAGAACCTGGAGCCTGTCTTCTGATTCTGTGTCTCTGACCCTCCCCTATTCATGCTGTCTCTCTCTGTCTCTCAAGAATAAATAAAAAAAAAACATTAAGAAAAAAAAATTTTAAAGAACTGTAGGTGCTTCCATTATTTAGCACAGTGCCTTCCAGACAATCATCACCTTAAGTGTCACAGATCTCTAGGGGAAAGTGTGCTGTGTAATCGCTCCTTGAGTTAAAATGTTTAAATGGAATATATCAAAAGAGAGATCAACTGGGCATTTCTAATGTTACTTAAAAAAAAACTGGAATAATTACCACATGTATGACTCTTACCCTCTGCTGTTGGACCGAAAGTTGTTTTTCTTGCCGTATAAGCATGTCTATAAGAAGTCCAAACAAGCTCTGGGTTATATAACATATTTCACATTTTTGGGGGCTATAATTAGAACGATAAGATTATGGCAATGATCCTAGAACAGATTAAGGACATAATTGTGACGAAAGAGGGCTCTGGGTCAGTAAAAGTACAGATCTGAAACTGTTTTATTTAACATGGTTTTGGCACAGGGAGCAGTAATAATCCCCTATTTACAGAACACCTTCAAAAAAAATGTGTTTCTCAAGGGCCCCACAAGGTTTTCCCACTTCACATGTTTGATCTGGATGTAGAGCTGCCTTGTGAGTGTAGAATAAAGTTCTAAAACCAAGAGGGGCTCTCAGGAAACCAAAGTTTTAAAGGGCGTGAAGAGACAGGAGACTCAAGGAAGGCCTGTACAGTTTCTGAAACTTTACCATATTCTCCTTCTACTAAAGCACTACACACGACATAGCTGTGTCAGCATGTGATGTCTGAAAATCCAAGCACTGACCAGGGCAGGGCCTGTCCATGAAGGAGTGCCCGTGGAAAGGCCTACAGGTCAGAGGAACCACACTGGCTAACCTGGAGGAATCAGGAGAGGGTCTCTACAGCTGGGCTTTTGGGAGTGAACCCCCGCCCCGTGCCTCTGACATTCTGTAAGAAGGACAGAAGGCCCCCTTGGAGAAGAAGGAGACTTCTTCTCCCACTGGTGACTTAGCAGTATCCTGCTCAAGATAACATGGTCAAAATTCAATGCAAGGACCAAGAAAGGGACATCTGGGCCTTGGAGACAGAGGTGGAGGGCTCTGGCCCTGGTTCTCTGGGGGCAAACAGCAAAGACTGGTAGCCTGGAATGTGGACCTCTTCAGCCTGGCCAGCTATTCGACTCTGTGGCTAGAGCTTAATTAAAGTTGGAACAGAATCTCGGACTCTAACCTCTCCTGATTACTTCTGTTTGTTTTTTCTTCTTACCAGTGTCCCTTTTGAAAAAGCCCAACTTGTCGAGGCAGTAAACAGTCAGAAAAAATCTTTTTTCCTTCCCTTAATAAGAATTTTTAAAAGGGGGGGGCAACCTTATTTTTGTGGGGACTAGGACATTGGGGGTAAAAAGTGAACAGGGAAAGGGAACCCACAGAGCCAGAACGTGGGTCAGCCATGAAAGCTGGAGCCTGAGCCAGAGCGTTCGAGGAGATCCGTGTGCTGCCAAGAGCCGCAGGTGCCCGTCCTTGCGACGCTGTTCACGTACCAGTTCTGCCGATTTTCTGCTGCCCAGTATTCCCAGTAGTCAGCTTTTGGAGCTTACGTAGAACTCGCATATCAAAAAATAAAACTACAACAAAAAAAGCGAGATTCCCTAGAAAGGGGGGCTGCCACATCGAATTACATTGCAACCTACGATAACAGAAGTCAGATATTCTGCTAACTAAGACTCAGCCACAGAAAAGAGAAGCTTCTCTAATGTCCACAGGGTAAAAAAATAAGAGGATTTGGGCTGAAGGAATGTAAACTGACCTACCCTTTGCCATGATGCATATGGAAAGGTTATTTGCGAGGAAACACTTCATTCCACATTAAGCACAAAAAGCTATTATTTGGGACGAGGCAGTTTGCCTGGTAAACAAACCCAATGTCAGTGCCTTTGTGGTCACTCAGGCCAGTACCTGTGAAGCCCATCCCAGACTACGCACTCGGATTCTGCAGTTCTACAAGTGCTGTTACCTCCCATGGTCTACATTTTCTGGCCCTTCCTCCAGAAGCCATCAGGGATGTGAGCGGAGTTCCAACAAGTGTAGGGAGAAATAAGCAAAGGTGACTGTCTCTCTTTAAATCCCAGCATGCTAAGTGAAATAAGTCAGGCGGAGAAGGACAGATACCACATGTTCTCACTCATAGGGCTAACAGGAGGGACCATGGGAAGGGGAAACGGGGGCGGGGGGCACAGGGGGTAGAGAGTTAGGGAGAGGGAGGGAGGCAAATCATGAGATACTCTTGAACACTGAGAACAAACTGAGGGCTGAAGAGGGAGGGGGAAAGGGGAAGGAGGGTAAAGGGCATGGAGGAGGGCACTTGTGGGGAAGAGCACTGGGTGTTCTACGGAAACCAACTTGACAATAAACTATAAATTTAAAAAAGTTTTTAAAATAATAAAAAAAAATAAAACCCAGCATGTCCCCAAGGGGGGACATGTGCTCTACTAAGTGGGTCTGGTTTAATGAAAGCCCACACATCAGGTAGTGACTTATGGAAGGGAAGACAAAAGCCCCCATGGAAAACATTATTTTAATACTGCTTTAAAATTCTCACACAGGACACGAACATCCCCCGTATTCTACGATCAAAGGTAATTCTTTGCTGGCTTAAGTCCCACGGCACAATGACTGATACCAGAATGGCAAATGTTCAAGATGGATTCCACACCATGAACTTGAGGGCCTGAGGAACGCAACCCCGTGTATGAAACAAATGCTTCGCCTCACTTACTCATGAGCAGAAAGTATTTTCAAAAAGTCAGGACGTGATGGTTATACTAAATGATTTATTTTGAATACTGGAAATATAAACAGTACCCTAATTAGCTTGTCGGCTTCTCACTCCTGGTATATGGTGCTTTCGCTGTGACCTAGATATAGGGTAAAGTCTGAACCACATTTAAAATTGAGATTAGTCAGTTTGCAAGCATTCAGGAAGTCAGCAATTTTCAGAGTGCAAGGGTTACAATTAAGGGAAAGCAGGGGCAGCGAAGGCTTAGTAAGTCGTTTGCACTGCCTGCCCTGGTGGTTTCTAGTCCTTATCGCTCATTCTTTGTCATTAAGCAATCTCTTTCATTGATTTTTCCCCCTCCTCTTCCAAGGGTTCATGCCAGAGTCCTAAGCTCCAGCCTGGAAGGCTCTAGAGAGCAGATTTTGCCATCTCCCCAAGACTGTTGCCAGTTTATGGTTAACAACGGCCTTCTGGATGTGGGACTTTTGCCTTTCTGCAAGGTGTCCCTGTGGCTCTCAGCCCATCTCCAGAACCTTCCAGGTCCCACCCTCAGGGGTTCAGTTTTAACCAAACTAAGGGGAGGCCACGAGGGGGTGTGTTTTTAAAGTAGCCTAAGTGATTCGAACAGAAGCCAGAGGAAACAGCACTATGCCAAGGCACTCAGCACACTGCGAGCGTCTGCTGTCTGTCCTCCGTGATGTCTGTCCTCCGTCACTGCGTTCAGTGTGTCACTGAACTGTAGTCAGCTTGCCGCTCACCATTTGGGATCCCTGCTTCCTGCCTGCCTGGGCTCCTCTTTTGCGTGGAAACTTCTTCCTGGCACGTTCCTAGCTCCTCACTTCTCCCAGGGACCATCCTAGTCATCCGTCAAAGCTCGCTTCACTTAACATTCCCTGGGCACCCACTGGGAGCCGGACACTGTGTCAGCTCAGAAAACACCAAAGGTACACAAGGCACAGGGCCAGCTTTCATGTAACTTCCAGCCATGGTTGAGAAGTCAGATATTCTGAGATGCTATCCCCAATCAAATGTCCCGCCCTCAGCAGGCAAACATGGCAATTCTAGAAAGAGTGCGGGCCCGTAAGTATGGCAGCCCAGAAGCGTAACCACAATCAGTTCAGGTAGAGGACGAATAAATCTCGGACACCAAGGAGACGGATGAAGAACCCGATGCCAGCAGATGGTGGTGAGACCCCACACATCCTCATCCTGGCTCAGTGGCGATCAGAGGGAAGCAGCAAGTGGAGGTTCAGGTCTAAGCAAGAGGGCCTCCTCCCAAAAATTTATCACCCTATGTCTCGAATCAACAATAAATAAAAGATACTTTAAAGAATATTAGTTAGAGCAGTCTTCCAGAAGAGGAAAACTGAGCCAATCCAGAGAACTAGCTTAGACCCTGGGAGCAGAATTGTTTTTGTTTTTTTCTTTTAAGGTTTTTTTTTT